>NC_088713.1:51585590-51893923 GCF_963576615.1 Watersipora subatra
TAGTTTGACGCGACAGCGACTTACAACAATTGACTAAGAAAAAATAGTTTCACTATACAAAAAGCGATAGTACCTTTTCGCCATCTATTCGTTCTTAAGAGCTCAAGATTGCAACTCCAACTCGTGACATTCAGATGCACCGACCAATAGCCTTAAAGTATTTAGCAACAATTGCACTGCTATATGTACCTATTCTCTGTTCTGTTGTCACTTCAGACAAATTATCACAAGAGTCAGAATGTCATGGAAATTGTATGTATTATATGTATAATGCTTTATGTACAGTGTTGGGAAAAAATCTTTGTCTGCCTGTTTAAGTAAGTGTAGCACTGCAATAAATTCATCATAATTTGGAAATATTTTGCACTGCATACATAAAACCCTGTATCAAAACAATCCTAATGAGCTTAAAAATAGAAATAACTAGATTTTAAAATTGCCAAATATCTTCTATTGTATCAACCGCTGCCTACTAATTCACACTGCATACCAGAAAATATGTCATCGCAAATTTCGTTATTATCTCTTCTTTAATTATTTTCTAAATTGAAAATAACAGTCTTGTACTGTTATGGGCCCAGAAAAAAGCCATTGGGGTTGTTTTGCATTTTAATATTTTATCTGGTAGCCTTTGCAGACTATAACCATTCTGCAGCCTTAGGCATGCTGTGAACAAGCCTCACGAGCGCTTGAGTGTTCATAATCTGAAACCAGCAATCATGTTGGACAGCTGGTTTTTTCAAACGCCTTGATCGTGGTAGATCTTTGGTGGTTTGATGCTGCATTCATTTCTTTACCACTTAATTTTCTTTAGATTTAAATACTCTAAGCTTCTTCGCTATTTTTCTATTGCTCAGATTGCCCATCGTATGCAGGCGAATGATGAGGTCGTTGACACATTTCTTATCCATGGTTGATGTTGACGCTGGTATGAATTCTGGGATCTCTAGCTGTTCCTCTTTTAACAAGCAAAACTGTAAACCTTTGCTGCACATGCTGTCCAACAGGACCTCTATTGTTGTGATAATATTCCACTTGAAAATTAATAATGTCATATTGCGTTTGAAAATGAGTTAATAAGCACTGATTCACATTGATTGACCTAAAAATGATTATTGATCCCTGATTAACCGTAATTTTATTACTGATGGTGTCAACAAGATCTAATGTTAATTTACTTTTAAATGATGCATGGTTTGTCAGGGTTCAATCCCTCTACATGACTACTACAACAAATTTACATAAAATGGGCAGTGAGGTTTGAGGTGGACAAATACTTTCTGACACCGCTGTATGTCGCTTTCTTTTCTCCCAGGTGTGGCGAGACAGACTAACACTCAAATCAAACTTTAGAACTTGCCCGATGATACACTTTAAGTTATATTGAGTTTTTTACGCGGTACGAAGCAAAAACTTCACAAAATTGCCCGACTTTTTCTAGAATTTATGCTATAGGAGGTATACGCTATAGGAGCATCTACTTTACTCTAAAAGACCATGTGAGTTTGTGAGGTACAAATATCATGTTTAAAGTGTGCAATAGCTCCCATGTAGGATACTTTTGCTCCCTCATCACTAATTGAACTTGAAAGTTTATTGTGTATTATCTAATTTTTATCACTTTTAGCCTTGCTTGTCCTCTAGCGCAAAGCCGACCTATTGCTCCTAGATGTGACTCTGGCACTTATGGAATAAAAGTGCAAGCTGAGTTATCAGTAAAGATTTTGACAGAACTGTTCATGAAGTGAGTGTGAGAGTGCTTTAATTTCAATGCTGTAGTTTATCCCATTTTCTTTCCACTTAACATGGAATGTTTGATTAGTACGATATTTTAGGCAGTTTGAGGCCGCTTGTTTTTGGGACAATGTTTAATTATGACTGCTGATGTACTGGCGGTTAAGACATTTGAAAAGCTGATAATGGTGTTTTTATAAAACCCCGACAACAAATTCAGAGTAATTTTTTGCTTTGTAGCATATTTGATTCAATAGAACAAGTGTTATCGCTGAAGCATTCTCTTAAGGTGAAACAAATTAGGCGATAATTAGAGCAGATATTGCGTTAGAGCTAATCTGCGTTAAAATTCACTCAGCGTGTTCATGCAGAGCGATAAAGCTAGAATTTCTCTACACAACTTTATTGCTAACGAGATGCATTTCGATTGGTTAGTTTTTACCAGAATGTAATTTTACGGCGGGTAATTATTTCTTACCGATGTTCAACAACGTGCATCAGCTCCAATTTTCTATTTTGTTACGAAACATCTTCAGAACGAACACTCAATTGTTCATGAATTTAATAATAGCACTCCCAGTTCTGTCCATTATAACAAAATTAAAAAAAATCCGAGTTGAAAACCAACATCCGGAGTCAATCGTTGCGCCGGTTGACCATCTTGAGAATGGTAAATATTTCATATATTAAATATGAAAAACCACTACAAAATAAAATATGTATAAAAAATTGTAAAAACAATACAGCTAAAAATACAAGAATCGTTTTTCTTTTGTCTTCTTGTAGTGTAGGCAGTGTACACTTTTTAAAAGGGAGATAGGTTTAATAACGAATGTGTAGGTTGTTTATGTTGTAGCCTAGACGACGACATTTTGACTGGCCTAAATTTATCAACAACTCCGAAAAAACTAATGATACGGATTTTTATTGGCAGTTTGTGAGCGTGCCCATTATATCATTTGCTAGTAAATCGCTCAAGTGTGTTTATGCACGCACCAGCGATATCTTCGCCCTCATGACGCTTGCAATAAAATCGCCTAGTGTGTTTGGACCTTAAAAGCTCCTTGCTATATTTTCACAAAAGGCGAATATACCTAAACCTATACATATACTGATAAGGTAACTTACCTCCTCAAATAGAGTTGGCGTTCATTAAAAAGATGGCGCTCAATTTTCAAAGCAATCTCCTGATGTGGTCCCAAATAGCGGTGCCAATCAAATCAAGGTGCATTCAAATATAGGTTTAACGGTAGCTCACTTTCAACATTTTTTCCAATACCAAATTGAAGGTGGTCAGAGACTCTGTGCATAAAGTCCTCATCAACTTATTTTTTTATACAATGTTAAAATCTTTGTTCTTTTGTAGAAGTTGTTTAATCTGGAGAACGAAGATGAGCTCACCACGCAGAACTATTGTTCTTTAATCATGTTCTCACAGAACTAATCATATTGGCCTACAAGTGTTTTGAAAAACTAAAGGGTAAGTTGATGAGTCCTCTACTTTTTGTAGTCCTAATCTTCTGATAATTAAATTGGGCTTTGATGACTAAAGTGAGCTCTGGAGACTGCAGTCATTACATTGGGTAGTTGGCTACACTAAAATACTATAGCACTGACAATCCGCAAAAACAGTAAAACAATAGTTATGAAGCAAAATAACCATGTATGGAGTGGCATGTACAATTGATATTTAAATTGTACAAATACAATATCAAAGTATTAAAATATTAACCATTTTTTAAAGATTGAATGTATTTCTTAATGAGTGTAACCTGGGTTTTCCGAATGGAAAAAGTCTAAAACACAATCAGATTTTGGTCTAGTCCATTAACTGAGTGCGTACAACAGGCTGCGCAGTGCAGCTCAGCACAATATACGCTTATAACCAAGAGCAATGCGCTAAAAAATCTTTGTACAAAACATTTCTTATTAGTGAGTAGGCAATTAGTTAGCCGGTCATATGTGTACCTAATAGGAAAAAACCAATCGCCATCCTGCATCTAACTAATAGAAAACATGTTAACAGCCAACAGCGACCAAAGTTTTTTGAGAATCATTATTTTTGTTTTTACAGTTTATTATTGCAATAAACAGCTGTGTTAGACCTTTACAGCTACCAAGGTTTTAGAAATGGGCAATAAATAAACCTTTGGAAAATGGACTACTGATTGCTACCTATTGTATCAGCAAAAGAGGATGAGAACCTGACCAAGCTCATACTGCAACACACTTTTTAGATTTTTTGTCGGTAACATTAGGCGTAAAACCTTCTGCTGATTAATGTGTATGTTAAAAAACTCTGATAGGCGGTGTGGTTCATAAATAATGTCATCTTAATCTGAGGGCACACTTCATTGGTGAAAATTAGGTCTTTAATAAGAGCCATCACATGTAGGACAAATTAATGTACCAAAGTCGGTTCTATTCTAATAAAAAGTGTATTACGTTATTCAATAGAAAAATGATATGGTAATGATGCTACCACTACCAGGCACAATAGCCTTTTGGCTTTTACTTTGAAACAATTTTTATTTACCCTTTATGGCCACAATGTTTGCGCTTTAATTCTGGAATTGTCTGTTTGTGTAATAATGTTCTATCTACCAATCTTTCATACAAATAAAAGTGTCCTCAAGAACCCTGGCCATCATTTTTAGCTGTTTTTTTAAAATCTAGAGGCATTTGAAACGTTCTCTCTTCCAACAGCGTCAATAATTTTTTAACCTTGTCTTAGCATTTTACAACATATTGAAGGGTAAAGTAACAATTTGTTCAAAACTTCATGAACTTGTAGTATGGCTCTTACTCTGTTTTTTTTTTACACCAAGCCTGCTTATAAAAATGCTGATGAAATGCAGTTGCATTTAAGTTCTGCATAAATTGTCTAAATTGTTTTTTATCACGGCTTCATTAACAAATTAAAGACTTGGTAAATTTTGATCTTGCAGCCATTTTTCCTAATTGTGCACGCAGTATGATGCTCAATTACAACAAGGCATGAAGTAAATGTAATACGAAGCCGTTTTTGCACTGATTTCTTATGTCTTAATTTTATGTTGAAGCTGTTTCAGTGTGAACTCTTAAACTACCAATAATACAGCTCGTTTGGCGATGTGTTTCTGTATGGCCAAGTGCTGCATGATGCGGCTTTAGCAAGCTTTTGTACAAATTGTTTCCGATTACTGATTAATTAGTAAATTAACTTATTACATCTATACCTGATTGAAAAAAGCTATTATTTGCATATGTTGAGCAAATAAGAATGTGTTTACAACCTGAGCATAGTTTTGCTTTGCAAAAACTTGTTTTATGAAATCTTCTTACTGATGACCAGTAATTTCAGTAGCAATACAGCCATAAATGGTTACTAACTTCAGATCTATAGACTGAGCAACTTTATTGAGCAATAGTACTAATGAGAGTAATTATGTTCATCAGATTAATTAACATGTAAACTAATAATATTCATAAATCATCCGACTAGAGTTTTGTGCTTACCTCACAGTAATTTCAAAATGGACGAAAAGTGGTCCCTCTCACTCGACAACTCGTTTGTAATATTTTTGGGGGCATGAACTAACATAAAAACTTATGCTGACAAACTTGCTATAAAAATATTGTTAATAAACAATTGGGGTGTAAAGTTATAACCATTTATACACTCTTTTAGAAATTAAGTTTCACGAAAAACTTATGTCGCGGTAGAGAGATCCATTTGGTAGTAAAGGAGTTGAAGTTATCAGCAGGTAGATCATATGGGTTGCGGTCACAGAAACCATGGTTAAGGTTAAGTTATAATACAAAATATAGCACTGAAGCAACTTACGAACAAATTCACTGTACAAACAATTGTTCGGAACGTAACTCGTTCGTAGGTTGGGGACCGTCTGTATACCAAGCTGAATGTCATGATATCTAGTCTCATCAAAATCTATCTTGCTCCCAAGCTCTTCCCGACGATGGATAAATGATAAGTCATACAGACACTGATTTTACTTTGTTAGCTAGCCGCAACAAGTAGCAGTCTGTCTCTTGTGGCTTTTATTCACCTCACCTTCTGTTTGATCTCCAAATTCATGTTTACTACCTTCAAAACTGAATGTTTTTTAATTGTCAAATCAGTTGATATGAGCATCAGAGTTAAATTTTTTGCTGAGCTAAAATTTATTTTGGTCATCTCAAATAGTCTACGAAGATGAACTGTTATAAACGAGCGCATTTGCACAGACATGCTAATGGCAAAGAGTAGCTTTATCATATAAGCAGAGACTAAATGGTGTAAACAAAAGCTGAAATCTGTTTTAATAGAAACTTCTAAACTATTTAAAGAATTTCAATAATGTCTATATAATTAATGATTAATGTATAATCCTAAATATTTAGGATTTGTTTGGAGTGCACGAGAGGACAACTCTGCTTTTCAGAGTAACCTGGCAGTAACCCTATGCTTAATTTGTACACGTATGCACTGCAGTGAAAGGCATATTCATACACACCAACCTTACAGTGTTAAAGGCCAACTGTATGAAAATGGACTTTTATACAATTCATAGTCAATCTGTGCATGGAAAAAATTGACCGTGTAGACAGTTAGGAATTTTACTCAGCTCAAGATTTTGAATCAACTTGGCTTGTACCAACAAATACCCTGGCAGTGTAGAGTGCTGTAAAAGATAATCAGTTGCAATAATTATGCATTCAAATATTGCAAATTATTACAAGGTTAATTAGCATAGTTTTTGTAGTGTCAGTCTAGCAAGGTAAATGTTGCAAGTTCAAATCCAGCGGGATGCAATATTTTTCCATTATCCAACGGTGGCTTTATATGGTTGGCTTTTAACGGTGGCTTTACACGGTTCTCATCACAGTACAGGCTGAATGTGTAAAATTTTGTAGATTTTGGTGCATTTTGCTTAGAAATAAGAAGAATGGTAACGCTGTAATTATTAGTTTGTAAAATAAAGCTTTTCTTAACCCAACTATTCATTACATTTTATATTTAAAAGATACCATTCTTACCTAATAGTTTGAAAAAAAAGCTTTAGCTTAAAAGAAAGCATTAATGGTGTTTGTTGTTTTTTACTTTTATTGAGTTAACTTGTGTTAACAACATCGAAACAAGAATTTTTTAAGGCTTACTAGGTTAATTTTTTTTAGGCAAAACATCAACATAGTGAGAACTGCAATCTCTTTAGGGCAAACATAATTATGCAGAGTTTCAGTAGGAAAGCATCTTCTGTGTGACCTACATTTAGTACAGCTGCCAATATAGCTAGCTGCAAAAGCCTACTCTTCAAGTTTCTGGCCAATCTCCTAAGCGTTCTAAAACAACATGATGGAGCACACTTTTTAGTCAGTATTGTTTTAAAGCTGGTTTGATATCTTGGGAAAGTCTGTAAAATGAGTAGTGTTCAACATTCTCCTAATTTTTAACTATACTAACAGGTTAATAACTGGTTTCTTTGCATGTAGAGCAGCATATTTACCAGTGGAGGCAAAGTGGTCTAGATTGCCTAACCTTCAAACAACAAGTTGATGTTCAATTTCCAAAAAGGCATCCAGTGACTGGAATGACATCCAACCTTAAAGTTCTTTCTGTAGCTGGGCGTGTCTACAATCAGCAAAGTTCTCATGCGAATCGCTTCTAAGATCTCTAGCTAAAATCATATTTTAAACGTTGTGCAGAGCCATTAGTTACAGCTACCACAACTTCACACATTATACTCGAGGTGCCAGGAGATGGTCACACAATTTGCAAGACAATTATAGAGCTCAGCGTTTTGAAGCTCTACAGCTTTATTTGACAGAAATAAAATAGTCCACCTTTGTTGATAAATGTTTTATGGTATTCTTGTGAATGCTTTGATTTTTAATCTTTTGGTAATGTAACAGCTGTTTGGCCTGCTTTTGATAGGTTGCTCCATTTGCACTAAAGACTTTTAGATTTATACAAACTCATTGTGTTTTAAGAATATTTTATTTGTCACCGTTGCACTCACTTGAGCAATTTGTTCGACGTACTTATATTGAGCTTTCCTTTTCTGTAAACTCAACTCCTTGACGGGGTTGCTTAAAGAGTCGATTTTTTTCCTTTTGAGTAAGTTTGGGCTTTTTTTAAAGAAATATGCTGACCAATGTTGATAAATGCGAGTTAGATATACATGCATGCAATCTGCACAGTGTGTTCAATGTTACTGCATGGTTTCATCGAAAGCTCTTATCTGAAACCTTTTATAATCCAAAGGGCCCCACATATGCTATATTTCCCAGTTTTGCCTCAGTAGCAATGAATTGACTAAATCAAATTGTATAAGTAATAAATGTGGCCACAGGTATGCAAATCTCCCATGTTTGACATTTATGTTTTAAAAATTGGGTGTCTCTGACTCTACCAGGCATATTTGGCAGCAAGAATATATGCACTGTTTTAATTAATATACGTTTTAAAAGTTTTCTATTTGACAACTAGGATGGTTTCAATACCAATTACTTGATGTCAATACCATCCTAGCTTTTATTGCAACTTATTACAACTTTTTTTAAATGGACAAAGTGCTTGTTTTTGCCAGGCATGCCCACTAACAAGCTATTAAGGGAAAGCATAAGTTTTCAATTTTATGAATAATATGTATGATAAACTTTAGATCAAAGCACACACAGATGTGCCTGCAAATCGGTTTTTTTAGGTTCTGTTGGCAAAATCCCTGAAATGGGGTTTCAGGGATTAGTTTGCCTTTTTAACCAATTGATAGAAAATTAAATGATGCAATAAAGGTTCATTACAGGTAAAAAGAACCAAACTAAATATCATAGTTAGCTAAATTTATATAAAAAGAAAAGAAGTAGAGCTTGGAACTTGGACTATCTAATTCAAGATATAAAAACATAATAGGAGGCCCTGAATTTAATGAGAAGATAATTTCTCTTGCAAAAGAGAAGACAACTCAGAATTTTGTATAAAAATTTTCAAATTTTACGCTAATGGGAGGTCCTCCATTTCAAACTACAGAGCCTCCTAACCTGCAAAATTTTCCAAAATGTTGAACTCTCCGGCAAAATTTATGCAAAATGCAAAATAGATACGTATGTGATCAGCATGACGAGTAGAGTTGTTTAAGCATGTTTCTAGCGAAGCCTCCTATCAGAAGCCTTCTATTATCCGAAAGCCCTATATCGTGGATATATTTTCCAAAGTGGCCTCCTATTCAATCTAATTTGACTATATATATATATATATATATATATATATATATATATATATATATATATATATATATATATATGTATATATATATATACATATATACTAATATATGTTTTAGTTGTTCCTGTTACATTTAGTAAACCATAAACCTACATATTGCTTGAGCATATATGGTTTTATGTCTTTCAAATGTCCTTGACCTTCAGAGGCGCGCTATGAACTTGAATAAAAAATTAATTCATTTAATAATAATAAAAAAAGTTATCATCTAAAATTTTATTAGACTGAAAAATAAGACAATAACATCTGTAGTAAGGGAGTTTGGGCTGAATGATTCTACGCATATACAGTATTAATAACATTATAATTTTGCTTTTTATCTTATAAAACCACATTGATAAGTATTAAGATCGTTAAATCATTAATGAAGCCTTCAAAAATACATGTGGGGGTGAGATTACTTTGCAGACATTCACCTATCATGAGGGTACAGGTCCTCATTAACTGTGATGAACGAGGGAACCCTGTAATCAATATGGAAATCATGATAGATGTATTTTTAGTAGTACTTATACTGTGTTAGGCGGCCATTGTACATCCGATTTAGGTTTTTGTTGACAATAGTTCATATTAAACACAGCAATATATTTTACAAACTCCTAAGAATAAGAGCTTATATATGAGTAATATGCTTGTATCACAATATCTGTAAAGGCTTTTGAGTACAGAACTGTATGATAACTGAGTATTAACAAAGTAGCTAGCCAATTATATCCTTGCTTGCAGAAGCTGGGCCAATCACCATTGAGATTTGCCTGAGCAGTCGCCAATCAATAGACGAGGTGATTAAAGCTCTTATATGGTTGTTGGTGATCATTGTGGAGATTAGCTGGGTTTTTTACAGCCTTCTGAAACCAGCCACAAGGTGAGCGGATGTTTACCAATTGTTACATTTTTTTATTTCATCCAACGTTTCACCCATTAGTTCAATACTAGAATGATTGTAGATCTTTTACTATAATATATTGTGACGCTCTATGTTTATGCTAGTCTGCGCCTTTTTGACTTCGGTGGAATTATTTTGCAGTAATTGTCAAGGTTAAATTCTTCCTAGAATGAAGCAAGATTTCGTTTTGTCTCCTGCGTCAATGAATCACTCATGTTTATTTGTCCAGGTGTTAGACTAGTTCACAGTGAAACAGACCCAGTAGTTGATATGCAGGATGGCTTGCACCTTTCTGAAAGCCCGATATTATAGCTTAGGGAGGTTTAAATGCTTCCAAAGGTTTGCCGAGTATTAGAATTTTCTTTTTCAGAAAATGGTACCCACTTGCTGATTTGATAAGTTTTAAGACCTTCAGGATTATGATATGGTTAACTAAAACAAAATTTTCACCTGAAAGTCTCACAAGATGGCATATGATGACCTACACTTAGGCCTGTGCTCATTCTTGTTGCTCGATATGCCATTTCATTTCATACTATCTCATACCACTACATTTCATACCAAGCCTTGTCTTATCATGTCATCTCATACCAATCCTTCTCTTACCATGTCATCTCATACCAAGCCCTTTCATACCATGCCATATGTTATCATACAATCTCATACCATGCCATCTCATACCACGCCATCTTTTACCACTATATATCATACCGCTCCATCTCATACTACTCCATTTCCATCAATGCCATCTCATACAATTCCCTCTCATACCTCTCTATTTCTCACCATGCCATCTCATACCACTCTATCTCTTACCATGTCATATCATACCACTACGCGTCATACCCCTACATATCATATCATGCCATATGATGCCATATCATACCATTACATCTCATACCGATACATCTCATACCATGCCATATCATACCACTCTATTTCATACCACTCTTTTTCATACCACTCGATTTCATACCACTCTATTTCATACCACTCTATTTCATACCACTCCATTTCATACCTCTCTATTTCATACCACTATATTTCATACCACTCTATTCATACCACTCTATTTCATACCACTCTATTTCATACCACTCATTTTCATACCACTCGATTTCATACCACTCTATTTCATACCACTCTATTTCATACCACTCTATTTCATACCACTCCATCTCATGCCATGCCATCTTATACCACTCCATTTCATACCATGCCATCTCATACCGTGTATGATTACTTATAAAAACAGCAAACTTTTATTGTTTGTCTCTATGTATGTCTTTTAGCTTCAAATTTAGTATAGTGCATGAGAGCTCAGGTTCTCTATCTCTATTCATCTTCAGAGGCAGAGATTTTAGCTTGTTTAATTAATCACTTGTCTAATATTGTCTCTTGATGCCATGACAATAACGATCTGGTTTCCTGTTTTGAAAAATAGTTAGAAATGGAATTGTTGAGCCAAAAGATTTTTATTGGCTGCATGTGATTGCAAACAAAGCTGTTTCATGAGAGACAACATTTGATTGGCCTAGCTAATGTGTGAGATTCACAATGAAAAGAAAAGTAAAACCACATTGTTAAGCCGGTACATCGGCTCACGGTCTGTATACTTATATAACCGTGAAAACCGATACATCGGCTTACCATAGCAAAAGAGTTAAGAAACTTGGTCTTAGATCAGTATTTGATCTTTGCAGGCTATATACAAAATGCACTGTAGAGGTGAAGGTCAGTATTACTGAAGCGGTATGGCAAGCGAACATTTTTATGTCGTTATTAGCGATGCAGCTTTATGTAAACAGAAGTTGCCAAGCCTAGCATCACAAGCGTTTTGTTGCAAAATATTAGGGTCGGAGACTCCCAATCGATACCAGGCTTAGTACAATCGAAACCAGGCTTAATGTACTTGCCCCGTCGTTTTATTTTATTATTCTGACTTTTATTTTTATGTAATTTTAATTATTATCAGTCGATCGTCTCTTAGTTACCTAATTCTTAGATGTTTTATGAATTTCTTGCTTTGTGATGTTATTGTAATTATTGGTGTGTGTTATAACTCTATAACTGTGTTTCCATGATGCACATAATTCACAAATTTGAGCAAATCCGCAAGCTATTCGCGTCATGGAAATATCATGAATGCGCAAGCTAAGCGAGTTTTGCAATCAGCAAAACTTTATCGAATCCATCGTGATTCATGGAAACGGCACTTGCGAATAATGGCATTAGAATATTGATGGCCTTACATTACAAACATTTTCACGCTTCAGTTGTTTTTATTTCGATTTGTGCAGTCTCCAATGCCCAATGTTCCGAACGATTGCTGCTAAGCTTAGCGTGAAAAAACTGCTAGCTATTTATAGAGTCATTAATTAGGCTAATACTTGACCTATTGGGTCAAGCAGTCGGTTAAATCCGCATCAATCCGCATCGGCAGGTGTTCATTGAACCGATCCTTTGCAAAGTATCTCAACTTGCGAATTATTTGAATCGTTCTAATCATGCGAATTATGTGAGTCATGGAAACAGTGAATAACTTTGCAGCTATAACTCTGGGAGTTAATTGTGGAGGATGAATATCATAGTTATGAAAAGACTGTTGCTGAAAATGCTTATGGAAACCTTATTAAGTACAATCTGAAGGATATCTGAAGCTTATTAAAACATTCAGAGCACAAATTGACACATACTGAGCTTAAATTGAATTTTAGCATTTCATGTTATCTCAAGTTTTCTTTACACTATATTTTAGCTGATGATTTACTATCCACCTGCAGAACCTGCTGGTTAGTTCCACCTGCTAAACTGGTCATTTAACTACAGCTGGGATACATGCATTCAGGTTACTATCTGCAAATACCTGCTTTGTCTGCCATGATTCCTAGACATACACAACAGGCAATGCATATGCTCCCTCCTCCACCACTCAGCCAATCAGGTATGCTGTTACTGATAGTACTTGATAAAAGTTTTAAGCTATAAAGCTTAGTGCTATTCAAGCTAGTAACGGATGATTTACTGCTACTAAAAACTCTATATTCAATTACTAATTATGTACAAGGTAAATTTTAAGTTTATTATAATGTATTATTATTAAGGTAAAAATATGGATATGAAGACATGTTTGTTACTAGTTCCCTCACCTGTTTCACAAGAAAATACTTTCATTAAAATGAGTTATTGTATTGTTTACCATTCATACATACTGACCTCTTAGTGAACTCTATCACAATGTTTACACATGATACTAGACATAATTGTAGAGACACCTACTTGTAGTGAGGTAGTGCTGACATTATCATCATATCAAGTTACTTTAGAGTATTGTAACTGAGATGAGTCTCCTTGTTGAATACTTTCCTTAGATAACACATGACTAAACACTGTGATCTGCAGTGTCTGCATTTTGGTTCTATGTGGCTATATATTGTTTAAAACTGGCATAGATACGCTGAGATACAACAATAATTATAATCGATAGTTATTGGTGTTTGAAAGTTGAAAATGGAACTAGACTAGGTACACACCTTCAGCTAGGATTGCCTCCAGTAATTATCAACTAATCAAACTTATGCTTTAACGTCCATATCATTTGAAAATAGGGAGTCTGGCATTATCACCATTGTGATGAAATTTGGGTCTCCATACATTTGAATTTAAAACTCTATCGTGTTTAGCTATAGCTATTGAAATCTGAGAATGGCAGATCTGCTTTGTGCAGGATTTGATCTCGGAACCTCCCATTCTCCGAGTAATAGCTTAACCAATTAAGCTAAGCCAGATGTAATGAATTAATTAGTTGACATGTGTTGTTATATTGGTTAAAAGGTGCCTAGCACTCTGTGTTATGCAATGTCACTAAAGCTTGCTCTCACGGCTCTAAGTAGTATGTTTAGCAATACAGATGGTAGCTTACTCAAATTAGTCATTGGCAATGTGTCAGGCTAATGGCAGTGGCAGGCAACTACGTTACCTGTCACTGTTTATAAGCTGTTTTTAATACCTATGCCACACCTAGAATTCGGTTAGCTTTTCATAACGTTTTTTCAAAAGATTATTTTGAAATTTTTCATAATTGCAGCACCAAATCTACCCTTTTAATCAGCATGTACTTGTAATATAAGTGTGTAATAAAGTGGGTCATCTCAGTACCCGGATATACTAACATGGCTGATGTCTGTTAGAAGTCAGTGTATTCAATCCTGTCTCTGGCTACATATTTGTTCTGATGGTAATAAGTTCTCATCAGGTAAATAAGTATACAGACTCAGTACCACTAACACACCTTCAATCTCAACATACAGAGGTTACCCACACCCTCTAAGAGTCTCTAAGGCTATTTTGATATTTAACTGAATTGCTGAGTGGTTTTTACCAGAAGGACATTTTTGTTCCCCTTATGGTGTGTGTACACTGGCCGATTATGTCACCGATTTTGTCGTGCACAGACAAATTTGATGAGTCGGTGTCGGTAGGTGTGAGCAGAAAGATCGGTGTCGGCACCGATCTGAAAGTCGGTGTCGGAGAAACCCAGCAGTGCCCGGTGCACCGACAAATCGGACGCTCATCAGCCAATCAGAAGCTAGAAGCCTCTGATTAAATGAGCCTAGGCTTTAATGACAGTGCTAAGTTTATGAAACAAATAGGCTAGGTTTAATGAGAGGCTAGGAGACTGTCATTAAACTTTCCCTCGTTCTCTTTTTAATAGTGAACCAGCATGGCTAGCAACGATGTGAACGCGAGAGTACCAAAAAATCAAGTTAGTTCTTTAAATTAAATTAATTAAAAGTGAACAGCCAGTTGTACGACTACTACTAGTTCTACTACTAGTACTACTGTAAAGGAATTTGTAGGCCCTTACTTGGCACGATCTAGGTTATGTCATACAGAAATAAATTGCGTGTGATTTCATTAAATGTTTTATTAGCGAAGGAAATTCACTAGCCGAGGAGCGTACGGTTATTTGCTCTGTCTACTAAGTGAGCGTTGCTCCCTTATATACAATAAAATTGGCTAACGGGACCGAGTGAGAACACCGGCTAACAATGTTTAAATGGCCAATAATTAGGCCCGCTAGTGCGTTGATATGACAACATAAACGACGACAATTGATAGCGTAACGAGTAACAAAGCCAACAATAAAAAATAAATAAAAAGAGAATAAAAAGGACAACCCATATAATAAAATATTTACAGACATATAAAATATATACAAAAAAATAATTACAAGAAGTGTAAAATGTTGGCCCGGCGTCCACCACAATACTTCTACCACAAATATACATTCACCATTCAATTTTCTTCATTATTCATTTTATTTATTATAATTACTCGGACGAAAGAACTGTACGTACAGTTCTTTGCTCGGATTTTCATTGCCTCAACATTCATTCATTGCTTGGCATTCAGTAGTTGCTTCTAGCGGTAGTAGTAGGAGCAGTAGTAGTGTAGTACTAGCATATAATTTTCCACCTCAAGCGTGTTGATTTTTATGTGTACTCGTCTTTGCGTGGTCGGGTGAAGGTCAGAACGGCGAAACGCTGTGATTGGCTGTTGGTACCGACAAAAATCGTTTGATCGTTGCAATGTAAAGGGGGAGTCGGTGTCGGTACCCATGCATGAAATGTCGGAGGTACCTGTCTGAGTCGGGGTATTGGCAGCTAATTGAAGTCGGTGTCGGCCAGTGTAAACGCACCATAAAGGCGTGGTCACACGAGCACCAAACCGATGTAGGTTCGATTCGGAGGCTGGTTCGGTTCGTGGCACATGTCACACCGCCACCGAAGTAACTTCGCTTCTTAGATACCATACGTATAGAGACAGGACACGGTTTCATTAGAAACCGTGTCCTGTCTCTATACGATCCCATCTGTATAGAGACAGATGGGATCCCTGTTCTGTCTGTTCCCATCAACATAATTATATTTTTTTATTAACATATGAATGTTTTTCTATGCTGAGTACATAACAAACAAAAACAGTCTTTATCATAGTACTGTGGTTTTACATAAATAAATCAGTCAACGATACTTCATCAGGATGAATATGACACATTACTTATATTCCACACAGAGGAAAATCACACCCATTATCTTACATTTATGCAAAACTTCAGTGCAACATCTTACATTTATGCAACCCAATCACGAGTCCGGGTGAACCTTGTCGTAAATTGTTTCTTGTTGTTTTTTTAACGAAATAAAAGTATCGTCCCATTTCTTTTTTAACTTTACTCACACGCACGCAAGGAGAAATGAGAGCAAGGGTTCGGCACGGAATTTCGAGCAGTACCGAAATGGTTCGTTTCGGCTAGAAATGTCTTCGGCCAAACTTTTTACAGCTGAGAGCGACATCATTTTGCGTCATTTAGTTCGGTTCGGTGCTCTTGTGACCACGCCTTTAGAATACCATATTGATTAAAGCTGGAGTTATCTGCTATTGGTAAAATAACTTCCATTTTTCATGTTTCACATCCAGTCTTCTGTTGTTGGAATGCTTTAGCAAGGTCTGTGCTGTTTCTAACAGCGCCATTAAAAGGCATTTGTTATTTGCTTTTGACAGAAGGCCTTAACAGTGCTGTGGTTGACTTGAATGCCAGCAACTCCATGTTATGACTATTCATTGCATCACAGTCTACAGTCATCCAAACTTCTTTGAACTTCTCTCCTTCCTCTCTTGTTAGTTTCAACTTTCTTTTCTACCTCCTCATCAGACTTGAATCTATATATATATTGGTATATAGATATATAGGTATATTGATATATTGATATATAGGTATATTGATATATTGATATATAGCTACATGTATATAGGTATATTGATATATTGATATATAGGTATATTGATATATTGCTATATTGATATATTGATATATAGGTAAAGTTCATGACCTAAATGAATATCTAGTGTTTAGTTTATTCCTTCTCTGAATGGATTGCTTAGTCCCTCCCATAAGTCTAACCGATGTTTAAGAAGTCGTCTTACCTTTGTACTCCCTCTATTCTCTACCTTTGTTCCAGTTCTCTCTATACTGTTAATGTAGATATTGTTATCAGCCTGCCTAATGACTTTTGTTTGATAACTCATGATGCAGGCGTCTATTCTGTTTCTATAGATAGCTTAACTTATGGTATATAGGCTGTGGAACTCTATGTAGATCATTATTGTAATATGGTTACCAGACTATCTCAATTATAAGTATAAATATACCTGCTCATGATAAGATACAATTGTGCTTCGCTACACACGGTTACATATCTACTCTGGTATTTCAATATACTACCAGTTAGACTAGTGACCCAGTGCAGTTCAAGCTGTACACATCAACTATAACAAATGTTTATAGTAATTATGAGGCTGATAGTAGGTTGCTAGGCAATGACTACCATCGATTTTTGTCAATTTTAATATTCAAATATATTGACGATGATATCGCCTAAAACAACAAACAACATCTCCCCAGCTGCAAAAAAATCAATACTTTTCATTGAAATCAACAGAAATTTGATGCAATCACATCTTTAAAGAATAAGTTCTGAGGTTATGGTACCACAAAGAATTTTAGGTAATCAGTCAGATGATTGAGGCGGCCTTTGACGCTGCAAGCTTGTGGCAGCCTTTGACACAGCATTTTAAACTGTTGAAATTTTCATAGACGTTCATCTTTTTGAAACAGTGAAATATGTCCTTTTAGTGTTTTCAATAGTATGCTACACATTTCATTTTTAAAGACTTATCCTCTCTTAAACTGAGATAAATCATAGATTTATCTCATATCTTGTTTTAAAAATAATATATTTTAATATCTTGTTTTAAAATAATCTCATATCTTGTTTTAAATAAATCATAGATTTATCTCATAATCATACAAATGCTTGTAACTTCACAGCAGCATGTGACCTGATTGTTTGACAAGCACATTATTCAAGTTACTTACAGTAGTTGTCTTCTCATCCTAGTCACAATGTTTTAACATATTCTATGTTTACTTCTGAGTCACCTCCATGTCTTGACACAACGTTATTATGCGTCCTTGCTATGATGGAAAATATATAATTTTCACTATTTTTGGTCAGAAGGGGGATTTTTGACCCAGTTGTAACCAGTTCACTTCAGTATTAGCCAATCATTGCTGTTCATGTTAGATCCTTCGGTTTGTGCTTTCAAGTCAATGTTATTTATAAATAACAACATTTCAATCAGGCAGCTCACAGGTATATTTTCATCCCCCATTTCTACACTACTTTTATGGCAACAATGCATGAATATTTTCATTGATGGGAGTTATCCTTCTTGCATGTTACTGTGCATTCATTATTTGCTATTGTGGTAGATTATAAAGTGTTTGCACTGAAAACAAAAGTTCTAGTTAAGATTGCCAACTAAGCCAGATGTCACTTGGAGTAGGTCTGTTTCTCACAATAAATAAGCTGTAGGTAATACATTGAGTTCTTGTGGTCTGCTAGTATAACTCTTCTTTATTGGGAGAATTTTTACATTTTGGATCTTTTGGCTGAACACGGCTCTTATTATAGTGAATATTAATTAGCTAAGTGAAAAGAGCTAACTGCTTAAATT
This sequence comes from Watersipora subatra, assembly GCF_963576615.1. Lineage (NCBI taxonomy): Eukaryota > Metazoa > Bryozoa > Gymnolaemata > Cheilostomatida > Watersiporidae > Watersipora > Watersipora subatra. The sequence goes on from NC_088713.1 coordinate 51,604,058, forward strand.
TATCTAACTTTCATCTTGTAATCTTGAAACTGTCAAAGAAAATAATATACATACAGTAATTAGTATGTTGCATGAAAGATCACTTTTTACAGTATTTGAACTCACAACATTTCACTTGGCAGATCAACACTATATGACTCGTACTAATCGACCACCCACCATACCTTCCGGTATGAAATCAGCTGGTATGATAGCCAGTATGAAATCAGCTGTTGTGATTACCAGTATGAAATCAGCTGTTGTGATAACCGGTATGAAATCAGCTAGTGTGAACGCATTTTCATGTGTCCTTATTCCATCGGTCTCTTTACCGCACTGCAACTATAATAGAGGTCATAATCACACTTCACTCCAATCTGAGTGTATTAACCCTGATCAAGCTTTGTCAATCTCAATCTGGCATCGTTGTGGCTGTAAGATTACCTCTAACATCAATAACAATCGTGATTAATGGAACAATACTGATTTTCCTGATAAATTCTGGTACAATTTTTTGTAAGTTTATCTAAAATATGAAATACAAACCAAATTCCATAAACTTTTAGCCTGCTTGTTAGGAAGTTAGATGTTAAAAAAAGCTTCTAAATATTCAGAATTGCATATTCATTCAGGCAGAACGATATAAATTAAAATTCACATTCAAATTAAAATAATCCTAAAAAGTGTTAAATATTCTGTAGCTCTTTTTATTTACATACATATGGTCTTACTTAGAGGAACTCAGTCTATCATATGAGATACAGATGATTACCAGAGCTCTATTCTCTGAAAAGAACTTCACACAAGGGAATAATCTTAGAGACTGAGAGGAGGTCAAATCTTAAGATTAAGTTAAGTACCACGTAAATGTTTTATCCTCGTAAGGAAACATCAGGCGTGAGAACTGCCTTCGAGTCTGAGAATAGTCTGATAACTGTTATTAGATATGACAGCCTTTATGACATCACATCACATCCGCTCATGTCTGTTTACACAAGTTTTTGTATCCTTTCATCATACCCTACTATAATTATGATGACTGACTCTAAGATGTGAGAGGACTAGTCAATTACAAAACATCAACTTTTCCCTCACGATGAGAACAAACCTTGTTTCATTTCGTGTTAATCTGTTGCTAGGCATCAAGTAAATGGATACTCACCCCACACAGTGTGGTATTTATACTAGACTAAGTTCACACAATAGCCAGAATATTTTAATAAATTGGTGTGAGATGTTAATCACATTCCTTTGTCCTTTTCACAGAATGGATAAAGTCAGACCTATGAATAGCTTACTTTGAGCCTGCTATAGTTTGCTAGTAAAATAACATGGGGCTGTCTAGATTTTAATAATACCTTTTATGGTTATTTGAGTGCAACAGCTGAAAGGACAATAGACACATTGCAGTTATGTTTGTTCTCTCTTATGAATATCTAAAGACCTGCTAGACCTAATGCAGTCACTAGTGCTAGACATTTGCAAGCACTCTCTGTAGGGTTCATAATTTAACTATAATCTCCATACCAGTCCTCTGGTAATATAGCACCCCTATAAGATATGAATGCACATAATGGTATTAACCGTTTACTTCTAGGAGGATAGTTTGGTGTTTAAAAAGCAAATGCGTTGAAAAGAAGGTTTTAGGTTCTGCAGCTGAGATACAACAACAAGCTTATCATTCAGTGACATAATTGAGACAGCTTTGGTGACATCTTCATTGACATTAATTTCATCTTTACAAATTGAGATTATTTTTGCAGACTTGTCTCCTCTTAACCGGATAGTATTATTATCAAAGAATCATATCATAGCTTTACAAATGGCTCTACATCACCGTAGTAACGTTAAACTAGCGTAATATTTAAAACGACTACTGGTCTCCTTCCTAGTCACAAGATGTTATTTACTTGAGTCACCTGCTTGTCTTTACACTAGGTTATTAGGTGTCCTTGTTATGTTAGACAATACCAGTGTGTCTGGTTATGAGGAAGATGTTTGACCTAGTTGAAACCAGTTTACTTCAATATTAGCCAATCAATGCTGTTTATGTTGAACATCTTTGTTAATGCTAAGGCTATTTGTCACAGATTAGATATGAATACTAAGGCTATCTGTCACAGATCAGACATGAATACTAAAGCTATTTGTCATCAGCCTTAGTATTGACCCTACAGTATTGCATCTCCTGGCAGCAGCAGACAAATGTGCTGTTTGTTGGTACATTTTGTCTCAATTCTAAAGATTTAATCACTTTTTGTCATGTAAATTTACATAAGAGCCAGCCACTTGCCTTGACAAGAGATCATTTGGTGCAACTTGTTTCTTCAATAATGCCCATTGCCTTTGGCTATTAGAGATGAATTTTACTGTAATTAAGATGGTCTACCTTAACATTAGACAATCATTGCTGTTCCTGTTGGCCACTTTCTTATCAATGCTAAGAAACTATTCATATGTAATATTAGAATGGTGGCCAGCTGCAGCAGTGAGACCAGCTCTAAAGCATTGAAGGGTCCACATTGATTAGGAATAGCATATGTTAATCTACGCCAGTCTACAAGATTTGGAATTTTGCCAAGCTACGCAGGTGGCATTATATAGCATGAGTGCATTTCAATGATGGACATGTGTGTTCGTAAAAATCACTGCTCAGTGGGTAGAGAGGATAAAATGTATCAAATATAAATATAAAATTGTATTTAGTTATAAATCTTAAACAAGAACTACATGTGATTTCAATTAAACAAAGAGAAAGGTATCAGCCCAGAGGCTCATGAAGCTGGTCTCCTGTCTCGTCTGTATCAGTGGGAGTACGCAGATAAATATCTAGTCTGTTAAGTCTCTCCATGATAGCAGCCGTATCTAAATAAACAGACATGTATCAGTGTCTAATAAAAACATTAATATATTTCTTCTCTATGATTCCTCTTTCTTTATATGAGCATTGTATCTCACAACTACCATGTGTAAACCATCCTTCAGGCTAAGGGTAGATTTACAAAAGATGGTTTGGAGATTTAAAACCTGCAGTCTAATCCAGTTGAACTGTGAGTAAAAACTTTACCTGCCATCAACTGATTGTTTGCTTCCTGAAAGGCTATAGTTTGATGATGAGACTGTACTAACTCTTCTCGTAGTGCTACAAGCTCCTCCCTCTGATTGGCCAACTCTAAAACAACAATATAATCATTGCTCATGTACTGTTACCCTGTGAGGTGTAGAGACATCATTAATTAATCACAAGGGGAGAGTCTAGTTCACTAATAGTGAGAAATCTACCTTCCGCTTTTTGACTATCTGCTTCATTTATTGCTGCTAACTTCTCCTTGTGATTGGCCAACTCTAAAACTATAATAGAATCAAGGCTCATGTACTGGTGTACTGTTACATCTTACAATATGAAGCAATAAGCAGATGTAGCATTATAATTAGACAGGTTTATTAGCAACTGAACCACAGTTAACACAAGCCAACTCAACACTGGACAAGATCAGCTGACCAGCTGGTAAGACAAAATATAGGGGGATGACTCATTCTAAGCTATTTATAGAGCACTAGCTGCACATGTCTGGGCAGGAACCAAACTGAACTCTAGTGATAGTGCATACATATCAAGTACTATATACAAAGGAGGTGTAAATATGGCATCCAGATTTTATGGCAAGAAATAAATCTAGTGCTACTGAAATTAAAAACTCACCTGCCATCTTGCAATTATCCACTTCCTGAAGAGCTACAATCTGTTGCTGAGACTCTACTAACTCCTCCTTTAGTTTGGTCAACTCTGAAACAACAATATAATAAGGGCTCATATACTGCGATTACGTGATGCTGAATTGTCTTGTCAGCAGCAGCACGAGCTACAAAGTAAAAGTAATCTTATTCTATGTTCACCTTCTGTTTTGTGTCTGTCAGCTTTCTCAAGGGCAGCAATTTTCTTGTCAGCGGCAGCAGCATGTGCTACAAAAAGTAAAAAATCAATGAAAACTAACAAGTAGAAATAAATACTTTAATCTAATCAACAGACTATATTTTAAATAAATACTCCTTCATCTCACTCCATGTTGGAAATTGAGTCGATAAACTGAAAAAATATTGTAACAAAATTAATATGGCCCTCATTGATAGCGATGATGCATCTGGGAAAAAGATCGCTTTCATCAGGAATTGAACTCTCAAATTTCAGCTATGTAGACAGACAGTATGGTCTGCACAAATTGACTGCCTTGACACATTCAGGAGTAAATCAGCAGAAGGAAATTACAATTGACTGCATCAGACTGTTAGGGTACTTATAATATTAATCACCGCTATTGGAGATTTTCTCACAGCTTGGCCTTAAAATCTGTCAAATCTTAACAAATGTTAAGACAAAGCCTTAGAACCAACTGCTAAGAGTTTATGGAAGGAGTTACTAATGAATAAGAATGAACTAGTGTTGCTACTAGGAGCAAATATTCTAAATGTTCCTACTGGATGTTGTAGTTATCTTCTCTAAGGCTACAACCAGGTGTACAGACTCATTGAGTAATAATAGACTGAGAACCTGCATTTAAATTGTTAAAAAATTTGAGTGAAAATATCAGATTTTTAATGCCTACTCAAACATAGCGATTCTATTTTTAGCAAGAGCTGCTCCAAAGGAAAACTCTTTACTATAATAAGATCCGTGTATGTCTGTCTGAATTACTACTGCTATAATTCTAGTAAATAGCTCATATTTCTATTCAAAACTGTAGTGAGTAATAAGAATATTACTGAATCAGGAGAGTTCAGCTAAGTGCTGACTAATAGCTGACACAAGGTGTTGAGCTGCTAACATCACTTTAATCCTATCAGTTTTAAATAAGGAATTAAAATACTCAGACTATAATTATCTAAGAGAGAGCAGAGGTGATGAGTGATTAGCAAGGGCTGAGTGTTGGCTGAAGAGAAGAGGCTGAACTGACAGCATTTAATAGAGAGACAGAGCTGAACTGCTTCTACAGCCCACTGCAGTCTCGATGCATGGAAAATGTAGATGGAATTCCCCAGGGAATGTTTACAATGATACCCTGGGGACAAGCAGAGAGTTATGCAATAGAGTAGTACAAGTGAGTAGCTGGTATCACACTGTATAAAAATCCTACCTGCCAATACCGGCTGCTGCCAGCTTTTAAGCAGCGCTACTGACTCTCTGCTTCCCACAGATGCTGCAAGCTCTGTAGGAGTTTTACTGCTACTGCTCTTTATACTCAGGAGAGCAGAGACTTTATCAGGAGGAATGGAGGTCAGCATAAACTGTAGAGCTGCTGTGTGTCCCTTGTAGGCTGCACAGTGCAGTGGTGTGTCTAGGTAGACAGTCTGTATGTTGAGCAGGGAGACTCGTTGCTCTACTGACAGGCTGATCAGTAGAGACTCTACTATCTCTGTATTTCCTTTCCATGCAGCCTCTGTTAGAGCTGTGTAACCCACTCCATCCTTCTCAGCTATCAGCTCATATTTCTTATCAGATGATACAGTATGAAGTATAAGCTCTACTAGTTCTCTATCTCCCTTCAATACAGCCCTGTACAAAGCTGTAAATCCACCCTTATCCTTCGCAAACAGCAACTCATCCGCCACTCCTCTCATTGTAGTGAGTAACAGATGAGCTACGTCATGGTGGTCTCGAGATAGAGCCAATCGCAGAGCTGTATTCGACTCACCATCTCTGATAGTTGTTATAAGCTGAAGTAGCTGATCAGGAGGGGTGGTTGTTAGAGCAGCCCTAAGAGAGGTAATGTCAGGAGCTCCACTAGCTCTAATATATTCCTTAATCCACTGATCCATTGTCTCCTGTGAAATACTCTACACAGTAAAATATGATAGAGAAAAATGAAGAGGAATTGTGACTCAACTGCTGACTCTGGGTATGTTGATAACTTATAAAGCTACCAACCATAACAGAGTTGTTGCATGTGAACCCTGGATAATCACAGAGTATAAAAAGGAGACTAGGAATGTGATACTAAGAGCTGGGAAATCAAGCATCAACACTCCTGCTATTTGCTCTTTCATGTCTTAAATTAATGGAAATAAACTCCATGAAAACTTCAAAATTTGCAATAGCGAATGACAAAGCAGGAAGCTGCATTATAATTTATATAGTCACCTACTTTAAACACAAATTCTCTATAAAACTGGTAATTAAATACAATCAGTGACCTGCAGCTGATTCTGACCAGAATAAAGGTAAGAGAAGCAGTTAAACACTCCAGTTTCAGAGCTCCTCGTTCTGTTCATAAGAGGAATATGACACATTTACAGTAGGAAATGTTTGCAGGTACAAGAATGACTGAGGAATGAGACCAGAGCCTGCTGACCTTAACTTAACTTCACTAGAGGATAGACTCTATGAGTCTCCTCAAGGTAGAGAAAGATATTCTCAGGAGGTCAAAATTATATTATAATAACACTGACTCAGTGTCTCTCCTGATCTACTCTGTTATTCCCCGTGAGTATAATATCAACAGATGTTAACATGAGAGAGAAGTATACTTACCTGTAGGTGCTTTGTATGTGTTATGCTTGCTGGCTGTTCCATGTGTTGTTTTATAGCATGAAAATGTCTCTGCCTCTCATTCAACAATCTGCCTCTTGATTGGCTGAAGCAAATATAACTTATCCAATTACAGAATAATTTGCCAGGCAGTAATGACAGTGAACAGTTAACCTTGTAATAATAATGTGTAATGTACACAGGAAACAATATTTAAATAATTCATCATGTGAGTCTATTATAAGAAAAAGACATTTGATGAATATTTATAGCAAATCCAGGACTAATGCTAGTTATATGTGTGAGTCTAGCAGCACTAGTGTTTTGCTGCATGAGATTACTGCTGGGTTTCACTGTAGAAAAATCCTGTAGAAAGTTTTGAACTGTCTCCCATCTTTATTATTAGATCGAAAAGGTTTTTTACAGTAATATCGTTGTTGTTAAATGTAATTTTTCAACAATAATTTTGAAGTTATTGCAGTCATATAGCATCCTGCCATATTTTAAAAAACATAGAGTGTTCAGTGAGTTTACAAAGAGCATGATAGAGTACAAAGGTGTTCAGAGCAAACACTACTATGCTGAGCATTGTACAGATGTCAGTGAAGAAATAAAGCAAATACATCAGGATTTATGAATTGTTCATATGAAATGTCGTACATAGATTCTCACCATAACAAAAGTAGATCTCCAGCTCTCTGCATCAAACTCAAGCTTTCTTCGCTCTCCTCTAGTGATGAATGTAAACTGACAGTTATACAGCTATTGCCACAAAAGAAGCCCAGACCACTCCAGTGTACCAGACAAATACCATACAAAGGACCACCCAACTATAACAAGCCACTGTACCTGAAGGCTACAGGAAGTAACAATGAGTACACAACTCCAATGTGATCTACTGGGAGTAGCTCATCTATCTACAAATACTGAATGGTTCCACCGCGTGTAGGACAAAGATAAATCACTTAATGGATAACAATTCCTCTTTCAGTTTCAGCATATGCTAGACCAGGCTTGTGAAATATGGCCTGTCGGCAGGACCTGCCCTGTTGGATGATTCAATTTGGCTTGTGATAAAATTCTGAGTATGTCAAAAAAAGAAGTGAGTCACTTACCACCACTCTGCACTGCTAATGTAACTATATAGATATCCAAGCAACAATTTACTCCAACTGTAATGCATTTCACATATAAACATCAGCGAGTACTTATCAATGTGCAGTGAAATTTTTATAATGAACACAAGCCTGTTGTTAAGACAAGTTAACAAAAATCTAAATATAGAAAAACTTTATTAAATCTTGTCTACAAGTCTAAATATAGAGAAGTTAGGCTGTACAAAATCTTGACAAGTGTTGTGTCTCTTTTAAAAAGAGATTTAACAGCTGTACATTACATGCGCCTTATAAATTCATCTAATGGTTTCAAGCTGACAAATTTTATTTGAGCAAGAAAAATATTTTCAGATCACGATTGAAGGTCATATAGCATAGTTTTGAGCAGTAGCAAAAGTCAATGACAACTGCGAATCACCGTTACTATGGTTAGATATCGTACAATCTATATGGCAAAGGAAAAAAAGATACTCGATGTACTACCTGTATTATTTCTTCAATGTGAAGGTTTAAGGCCGTCCAACTCAAGCCATTTCCACTCTCCGCTGGTGATGAGTGTAAACTGATTGCTATAAAGCTATTAGCACTCAAAAAATCTACCCAGTGTTAAATGCTGCTTTATTTCAAGGCATTAAGTGATACCATTGAGGGCACAACTCCAATATGATCTACTGGGAGTAGCTCACATATCTACAAATACTGAATGGTTTACTGCTCAAAGGACAAAGGTGAGTCACTGAATGGATATCAATTTCTCTTTCAGTTTCAGCATATGCTAGACCAGGCATGTGAAACATGGCTCGAGGGCAGGACTCTGAGTATGTAAAAAAGGAAGTTAGTCTCCAGGTATTTCCATCAAAATATGTGATTTTTGAAAATAAATACAATCCAAATGCTTCCTACATCTGCTTGAGAACATTAAATCTGTAAAAACTCTTATGTCCAGCATTCATGCCCAGTCTGATGCACTGACACGAGTTAGTCCCTATAAAGGTTACATATAAAACTATAGATACAACTATAGTTTTATAGTTGCACACTATAACACTTCAGATATTCTGACCTGCTATAAAATTTGCCTACGGACACAAAACAATGCATTAATTTTGGACTCTTGTTATAGCATTCGGTCAGAATAAAAATATATCACACATTTTTAGGATTTGTGTAAGAGATTTAGGTGTTCATTTTACACTACCACCAGTAATCACAGTACTAGCTTCATGATCACGTGTCACCTTCCTTAGATGCATTCTCTATGTGGCAGACAAATAAATGCATGCATTGTCTCTAGCAGTTCAGAGAAGCTGTGCAAAAAAGCTTCATTTCTATTGGTTCACTGAATCAGTTTGAACTGGTTTGAACCGGTCTACTGATCTTACTGAGAACTACTGATATTTGTCAACAGGTGGTCTCTATAATCAACAATAATAAAACAAAGTAGTGATCAAGGTTAACAAATAAACTCATGAATGACATCGTTAAATGTTCTGCTACTCAGGATATCACACCTAATAGTGATGCACTTGTGAAGGTAATAAGATGCCATGTTAAAGAAACAGGCAGTAGCAAATAGACTACAGGAGTTTAGTGAGTGAGAAAAAAGAGCAGATGATATGAAACTTGCATACACCCATGAATAGCAAATATTAAAAACCATATTGTTTTGCTTTTGTATAAAAAGCAAAACAATCTGGACTGAATATAAAAACAGCTAATATTTTAGAGTATATCCTTAGCTTCAGCAAATTATTTTATATTTTTTATTTATTTCAAAGGAGTATGATAGTAAGGGTTGCACTCTTTTTTACAGCTCCTGTCTGTCTTGCCTCCTCCTGTCTTGTCTTAGTGTTAAATTGGTAGGAGTAAACATGGAGATGTAATTCAGTTGTATGCCAAGACTTTGTTCATTTTAAATTAGGTAGCCTAAATTACACAAATAGATTTTAACACAAACTGCTATGCTGTTTTCACTACTTGATGCTGGTGCTAATTTGAAAGGAACAAAGCTATAGTTGAAGAGCTTCAAACAGGGTTTTCCATATAGCAGGAAACTCTAGACCACCCACTGCTAACGAACTGTTTTATTAAGTTATGATCACCATGCTGCAGTTTGTGTAAAAACTGACTGAGATTTACCTCAGCTATAGCATAGAATTGAAAGGTTTGAATGGATTGTGATAGTACTTGATAATGATAAACTCCATGATTCACAGACTGGAGTAACAGGGTGACAATATCTTCATCAATTATATTCTAGTGACTGATACTAGAGATAAGGGTTGTCTTATGGATATACTGTGCAAGTTGGAGCAGCTATGGTAGCTTTGAAGTTGTCTCCTCTGCTAGAGAATACTACATAGGAAGTCTGTGTGCAATATATAATACAGTGTACCCTCGAGATACGATTACCCTGATATACGATTTTTCACCTTACGAAGTCAAACATTGTGAGATCTTCACCTCGCTATACGAATTTTATTTCACCATACGATTGTGAGAAAAGTTTCGCCCGAGTTAAAATTTGGCGGTCGATGTGCTCATAACGCGCGTCAAAATAAAAAGCACACCGAAATATAGTTTGCCGAAAACATTTTCAGAACGTTTAGAAGAGACGCGATGCTCGACTTCTCTCATGTCAGCATTCCGCGTGGAAAAATTTGTGTAAAATACACAAACAAGAGCAAATATTCATTTGTAGTGTTATTATATCTTTTACTATAAACTTTTAAGTCAGCATACGTATATAACTACAAGTATCTACATTGAATTCGTTAGCTATGGAATCTGAGACCGATACAAAGGTTACAAATTGAATGAAAAATGATTTATATGTCAACAAAGTTGGATGTCGTAAATGAGAAGAAGGCACCCATATTATTAACATTGTCAAAGAATATGATCGCAACCAATCAGCATTTGCAATTATTATTAAAACAAGACCTCCATTAAAGCAAGCACAAGAAGAAGCTTACGACTGAAGATTTGAAGGAGTTAGAATGCCATGCACGCGATCAGCATTCAAAAGGAGCAACCAATTTGTAAGGGTGAGGAAGTAGAAGATACAGAAAACCCCACATAGACAGAAATATTTCAAGCGTTTAATTTACAGATGTGGAGTGGTACATTAAAACAATACATGTATAATATATATTATTTATCTCTTGTGTGGCACATTTTGCATATTTTATTTGTTTCTTTTTTATTTTTTTTTATTTTCTTGTTTAACCATGTATTTGCATATGGGCTGGTTATCTCCTATGTGAATACAATTCATCATATGTATGTAACTCATATAACTAGCTACTCAAGATAGTTGATGCATTCACATTACTTTCTGAAACTTGTTAAAGCCTTGTCCTCTAGTGTATAAATACTGTACATACAAACTTTGTATGAATGGTTACATTGATTCTTGTGAACGTTTCGTACAAGAAAACTACTGTAGTACCTTTTCTGGATCCTTCTACAAGAATTACCTAGCTAGCAGTTTTCTGCATTGCACCAGCATTTTTTCTTTTAAATCAGAAGAAAAATTGGACAGGACTAGACAACTTTCTGTCACCTGCCAAAAGTTCAATTTCATTACGTATTAAAGCAACCTTCAAGTGTACAACAACATAATTAACATTGATACGTTTTTACCTCCTCTCTGCTTTATTCGCTACATGTATCAGCTAAAGTCACGTTTCTCCAAAGGTATGTACGTCCTACATAATAGTAAATAAAATTTCATTTTTCTTTTCGGTAGCCATTAAATGGTCAGGTGTGTGAGAGGCCGCTTTCGATAACTGCATCGTTCGGCCTTTCTTATTGAATTCTTATTGAAACCAGACATGCTAAATTTTATAATGAAAGTGAAGACAGAAACTTATGAAGGATAAAATTTTGTGATAATAAGTTGAAATTCAGTAAACTAAATCAAAATACATACTAAAACATAATTTAACATACTATTTTGTTACTAATTTTCAATATGTACCGCATTTTTATAAAATTTTGGACGATTTTCACCTTGCATTTTTCCATTGTAAAATTACAATGGTTTCTATACTCTGACATACGATTTTTTCACCATTAGATGCCAACCTTGGAACGGATTAACATCGTATCTCGAGGGTGCGCTGTATGTGATTTATTAGACCTGGCCACATTAACCTAACTGTAACCTGTCATCTATATGCTATTGATTTAACTCATGCAGATAAAACTACAGTAGGCACTCCTACAGCGTGAATAATCTGTTTCAGGAATGTTTACATTATTGGGATTTTACATTGTAAGAACAGTAAAATACAAGTAAATTTTTTAATCAGTTCCAGGATCTTTCAAAACTTGCCCCTTTGGCCATACAAAAACTAAAAACTAGAACTAACATTATTAATTATAGGCTGTACTGTGACTGCGGTATTATTGGATTGGCTTGCATCGACAACTTTTCTCTTGTTTCTGATCAATCTCACTGGTTTCATAGGCCATTATTGTGGTATTTCAACGATAGGTTGAAAAGGAGCTAACATCTTAAATATTTATTCACCAACTTTTCTCATTTTCTTCTAAACAGCAAAGTGTATTCTGCAAAATAAAACTAATAACAAATTGTTTATATGTTTACAATTAAGCAAAACAACGAATTATTTTTATTATAAAAGCACAAAATTACCTGTTTGTCGTCTATCCGCTTTCAGGGATCAAGGTTGGGATAAAAAAGAACTTTCGACCAAAAACAAACTCATGACATTAAGATTGATGGACCGACGCTGTAACACCTGCACCGGTCGCCTTTGTATTTATGAATAATTGCACAGCTATCTTATTCTCTGTGTTGGCGACACATGTGATGGACTATTACGACGAACCATAATGTAACATAAGTTGTATATATAATAGATATAATGATATAAACTCATCATTTTTATTCCACAAGTGCAGCGAGTTAGATTAACATTCAAATAGAATTTGTGAACTCGCTTGACTTGTCGCTATTAGTTATATGGAATTTGTACGTAGTACGAAGCAAAAACTTTACAAAAATTATTTACGTTATCTGGAATTAAGGTTATAGAAGGGATAGCTTATAGGAGCGTCTACTGTATTGAATGTGAACCATATAAATAATAGCGTCTATACTATTTCTTGCTTTGATTATAACTGAATACCAAACTATAGTTGTACTTACCACAGTGAATTCTCTCAACCCTCACACCTCAGAGCTAGCAGTAAAGTAGAGAATATTACTAGAGTGATGTTCAATCGCAGCCAATATGATTACCTGGTAGACTTCTGAGAGGTGGGAGCAGGTGTCCTCAATCATGTCTATCAACAATATAATAACAGTGAGAAGGATACATGTTATGGTGCTTATAATGGAACCGGTGTAACAATCAACAACAATAGGAATATACTGTCATACCTCAACATACAAGCTTAATGGGTTCCGGGAGAAAGCGGGGATGTCAATTCTCTTTTGTGTCAAATCAAATTTTCTTATGGAAAAATACTCTATACAAATTAATTCATTCCAATCCTCGGAAAAGGGCCACCTCCAAACTAAAACCTAAACAACAGAAAAACATGTTTGTAAGTGTTCACAATGACCCCACAATGACCCGTCCCTACATTGACTCGACTCAACCCGTAGACCTGGTTGACCCCTGTTAACCATTGACCCTGACTCAACTACAGTTCACCACCTGTGCTTACCAAATAACAAATAGCTCCATAAATATAATTCTAGTCCTGTAGTTAAGGAGGTGTGACAACTCCAAAGTAATCAGTCTATGAGCAACTGCAGAAATTAGTTTCCTACAAGTTTCCAGTCATCAATAACACAGGTCAAGGAAAAATATTAAGTTGAGCTGTTATAGTCATTTAACCAGCTATCTACTTGACTCACTCAAATTCAATGGTCAGGGCAACACAATGTTGTTGTGCCATTTGCTGTAGACAAAAATGTTGAAAGGCTTTATTTAAAATAGCTTGACATTTGTAGCAAAACAGACCTTATTACTAATAAAATTATGGGTGGGTCGTGATTCCAACTTACTATTCAGCTAAGTATTGCTAAGGAACTTAAGTCTATAGTTTGCCACTGTCTATCGATAAAAGCAACCAGATATTTTTTGTGTAATCGGGAGAAGTTTCTTCAGAGAAAATTAGTAATATTTCCACTTCCTAAAAAAGAGTTGTTGGCGTTTCAACAGCGCATCACATACAAAAGTCAATCTAGACTTGGTTTTAACCAGGGATGCAATAGAGCTGCACTCTGTCATTGCAGTGCAGTAATTTTGCAGTACATTACAACTTCTAGTGGGTGGTAAACAATTACTGCTACTTCAAATTCACTCAAATTCAAATTGCTGACTGCAATCTACTTGTATGAAGCATTACCTACAAACCAGCAATTCACGTGTGCTGCAACTGTATTCTGTATAAATTGAAACTGCGTATGTACTGCAACTGCGCATTGGTATGAAGTTGATACGGTGAATCACTTAAAGCAGCTGAATTTCTAAGCATCTGCACCGCATCGTATGAAATTGTCAGATGCTGTATTAAACGGGCATATGAACTCATATGCTAACTCCCATATCACTTTAAAATAAAGTGTCAGATATTATCATTTGTTGATTGATGAGCCTAAGTTCCTGAACTTGACACGGCTAAAAAACTAGTGTTGGAATGGCTATTGAAGGAGTTTGAACGGTATGAAGGCTTTTATATTAAAACTTTTAAAGTTTAAAAGAGTTTATACATATTATAAAGTATTTGGTCAACTCATACTCAAGTAGTGCTGGAATGGCTATTGTAGCAGTCTGATCGATGCGGAGGTCTTTAATTAAATTAATGGTACAGAGGCTTTCAATTAAATTGAAATTTTTAAAAAGTTTGAAGTTTAAAAGCGCTTATACAGATAAAAAAGTTCTTTGCCCACCCAAGCTCTAGTTTGAGCAACATTTACTTCTTACACTAGTGAATTAGTCGCAGCAAATTCCACTCAATACTTGATTATGTTACAAAATTTTATGAAAATGTACTGCGCATGAATGTACAAAATAATAGATACTCATACATAAAGTATACTGCAACTGCAATGCATTTTACATATAGACATCAGTGAGTACTTATCAATGCGCAGTGTGATTTTATAATTTTAACAATCTCGGTTTTAACACAAAGTGCAAACGTGGAGAAGTTATTAGCTCCTGTATAAAATCTTGAAAAGTTTATTACGGTATCTCATCTCTTTTAAAAGAGATTTGATGACTGCACAGTGCATGCGCCTTAAGAAAGTGATCAAATGGTTTCAAGCAGACAAATTTCAAACATGCAGAACATTGTTTTAGATCACAATTGAACATCATTTAGCAAACTGTGGAGCCATAGAAAAGGTCAAAGACTATTATGAATTGATGCTATTATGGTTACAAAGTGTACTCTTTATATGATAAATTTAAAAACTGGATTATCTTTCTATGTGAAAATTTAAAGTCATCCAACTCAAACCCTTTCCACTCTTCTCCAGTGACAGATATGTTCTATTTCCATCATAATATAAATTGTTCATATGAAATGTTGTATATAGATTCTCACCATAACTAAAGTAGATCCCAGCTCTCTGCATCCAACTCAAGCTCTCTCCACTCTCCTCTAGTGTGAATGTAAACCGACAGTTGTAAAGCTATTACCACACACAAGCGGACCACCCAGGTATAACAAGCCACTGTACTTGAAGGCTTCAGGAAGTAACAATGAGTACGCAACTCCAATGTGATCTGCTCGGATTAGCTTATTTGTCTACAAATACTGAATGGTTTTACTGCTTGTAAGACAAAGGTGAGTCACTGAATGGATAACCATTCTTCTTTCAGTTTCAGCAAATGCTAGACCAGGCAAGTGAAACATATGGCTTGTGGGTCATATGGTCCACATACATGTGAAACATATCTATAGACTATCATATGGCCCGTGGACAGGACTCTGAGTATGTCAAAAAGCAGTGAGTCAAAACAAAGTGAGAAGAGAGAAAAATTAGCAGTAGGAAAGAAAACAAAATTGTGTAAATAAAAAATATTTGGTTGATATTAGAAGTGTTTGATAAGACAATGCAAGCAGCAAAGAGTAGTAGAGAAAAATGTCTATTGCTGGGGTGTTATATTACTGAGAAAAAGTTGTCTTACCTTTTTAAGTAGTGTCACAACTCCCACTATACAAACATTCCTTAGAGGAGAATAACCCGTTCTACATCAGCCTATCACCTGAGAAGGGAAGAATATTATTCATGGTTACTCATAGACAGGAGAGAGAGAAAGGCTGACATTGGAAGAAGGCAAGACAGAGATACAACAATGAGAAGAGTATAAGTCACATACCTCTCACTTGAGGGGAAGGAGGTACTAGGATGAACATAGTAGGTATTGTGAGGAGGTGGAAAAGGAAGTTAAAACTTACACTTTGAAGCTGAGGGAGAGGAAGCAGAGGAATTCAAAAAAGTTGGGATGACCGTAGACTGTGAGTCAGTGATTAGTGTGAAGTGTCTATAGCTTAAGTGATCTATGGCAGGGTGGAGTGGAGAGATCCTCAATGTGTAGCTTGAGATCTTCCTGATTCCTAACTTCAACATAAAAACTGTGGCAGTGGTGCATGACCTGCCCATAAATAAAATATAAGAGGTACCAAAGATTTTAGAAAGTTGATATTATCAGACTAAAAGAGAACAACAATTGACAAAATTAATGAATGATAAGATGAATACAGACAAAACCTGATGAGCTGATGAGACGTGATACTAATTATTGAATTCCTTTCTAACTGACCTGCTAACAAGACATATTCAAATGATCACTGAATATGACTCTGTCAGTGACTCAATTTCATACGGTGGGATTCAACATCTCAATGGGTGAAACATGAACAGATATTGAACAACTCTACTAGATATTTGATAATTATTAAACTACTGTAGTTTATACATTGCTATCAGTATTACTATATCTAGATACTACTATATTACTACTAGAGATTTCTATCGTCGGAATATGGCGTGTCTACCTAAGCCTATGTATGCATCTGATTATACTTCATACTACTTGATGTTCAGAGCAAGTACAACAATATACCAGAAAAATTATGAATACACCTTCTAATCTTATGTACATCGTGTTATGGTATTTAGAAGCACCTGAAAGTCTAAGAACCATAAGGCAGAGTAAGTTGCAAAAATAGTTATATTTGAAAGTAAGAGGTTGCAAGGTATTTGTCTGTACACAGTTAAAACAATCAAACACGGCTTCATCAAACGTCAATAAATAATTTTTGTAAACCGATTTCTGCTCAGATTTAATATTTTTGTAATATCTCCAAAGCAGGAAGGGGCATATATTGAAACACACTTTTATATTGTTTCTACAAAAGTTGGTGGGCTAAACAGGATTTGAACCCACAACCTAATTAACACACAACCTATATGTTTGCGCCCTAAGTGAGAATCGTATCTCTAATCTATAAAACCAATAATGATGTAAGCAGCAATCTGATCTATTTATATTCTCTAAGAAGCTACAACCATTTTTTTTTCATTTTTCTGTAGCAAATATTGAAGCTTCCCATAAGAACTACTATTTGATGCTGAACCTATAATATCCATGTAACATATAATTTAAGTATACACTTCAGCAAGTATTACCTACACCATGATTATTAAGCCATGATTAATGCCTGTGGTTTGAAACTAATTAGCTAATAGAGTGTATTACTATAGAAACATATATTCCAAGGTGCAACTATTTCAACAAAGTAGTCTAACTATCCACAAATTACCTTTATAAATAAAAGGTTGGTTATAGATCATGTAGACCAGACCACAATGACCAAATCTTATTTTATACATTATAGAGAAAGAAGACTGTGCCAATAGACAATTTTTATGAAAGTACTAACACTTTAGAATATCTTAAAATGTTTTTGCAATATGAAAAGAACTCGGCAAAACTAACAAAATCCAGAACACAATTATATTCACATCAACAAAATTGAAAAGTATTTTTATGCTTTTATGGCTGTTATGTTCATATATCGGAGTATCACAATTCCTAACATTAAAAAAATAGCGACTATATAGGTTCAACCGTATTGGTGGACACGCATAGCAGGGGTTTTGTCACATCCACGTATAAAAGGAAAAGGTTTGTGAGTCACTCATAAAACACCAATACGTGTAATTTAATGCAAAACCTAATCTGAGTCTTATCTAAGTCTAATCTAAGTCTAATGCTGATTACTGCTTATGAAATAAACAGGTTATTATAAACCGCAGTGAAAAACATATGTAATTGAAAAAAACTTACTAAAAGTAAAACTATGTGTTTAGTTTAATCCACTCCTAAAGGATCACTATTTATGATAACAAGTAGGTGAGAGTGTTAGATGGATAACACTGCTCATGACTACTGTTGAATATACACATCAGTAGTCATGGGTAAATCTAAACAAGGTAGCAAATGTTCCCACAACTTTCTGTGAAACCTTTTGAATCATTGTAAATACTGTAAATTAGCCTAAAAATGATGATCATTTATCAAAGACTTATCTATAGGAGTCTTTAAGTTCAAAACTGCAAATCTTAAACATTGAATTTATAAATTTATTTAAAAGGAAGCCAAAAAGGTGAATGACTCTCTTAGTGATGAACAAGAAAGGAAAATAGGTCAAAATTTATGTATGTGGTTGGGTATGTACACACAATAAACATTTGATTTTCAGTAATACGGCGTAAAACTAGCACCATATTTTCCTTCAATCGATAAATGCAGAGACAAAGTTCGACACCTTTTGTTATCAGCAGATGCGTGTAAGCATGTCGACACATCATTAAAAGCTATAGCTTGAGATCTTTAAAAATGGTTAATATTTGAAGCGTATGATAACTATGTACTTGTCAGTAAGAAGGACAATTAAAGTTAGCAAAAATGTTTTCACAGCATTCATTTCAGGGCCATTGATAAACAATACAACGTAATTACATCAAATAAGATTGTAATAAGGTATTGAGTAATTTTTTTGTTTTTTTTTCCGAAAAAAGTGTTCCGCACATTTTGCTGTGCAACGGTTCTGTTTGAGACTTTAAGTAATAAAGTCATAGTTATTTAACATCAAAGAGTAGTTAAATTTATTGTACATTATTCAATTACATTTTGTTACAAATATAAGTTACAACTCGCCCCTTGAGGACAGCCATTACGCTGGTGTGGCCCTCAGTGAAAATGAGTTTGGCACCCCTTCTATATCATGAAGCACCATGAGCATGCTATAGTATTTAAAATGAATGCTTAATTGTAAATATTCTGTAAAAATTCTATATTAATGCTATAGCCTAAATACATCAATGAGACTTCTAGCGTTCGCAGTTAGAGTTGGATAAGGCTATAACCACAGCATATTCAATCAGTTTGAGAGACTCATTTTAAAGAGTAAACTAAGAAGTAAGGTTACTGCAAGCAACTGATGATATTGTCGACAGACTTCAATGCTAGCAATAGATGTAAAACACATAATCAATATTTTATGTTTTCCGCAGACACAGATGAGA
Organism: Watersipora subatra; assembly: GCF_963576615.1. Lineage (NCBI taxonomy): Eukaryota > Metazoa > Bryozoa > Gymnolaemata > Cheilostomatida > Watersiporidae > Watersipora > Watersipora subatra. The sequence goes on from NC_088713.1 coordinate 51,623,262, forward strand.
TACACTACTGATTAAAGCTTGCGATCTTGAAATTAAAAATATTGGAAATCTATTTTATATTTTCAGTCAAAATATAACTGCTGTAACATAAAAGTAAATGTGATAAGAAGACAGTTTTAATTACAAGAGATGAAGTGAGTCGCTAAGGCATAAACATTGATTTCTAGTTTTGACGGAACAGCAATTTAAGTGCAGAGTATCTACAGTTCATTTGGGCTGTGTCCAGCGAGCCAGCATGAAACTTCATTTAATCTCTGCTAACTTTATTCTACTGCTCATCACAATATTCAGTACTTCAGTGGCAATGGATGAGCTCTATGATATCATCAGAGATGTTTCTCAAGATCTGATCACCAACCAAACTAGTTTTGAGACAGCAGGTAACTTTCACGATGTTAGACAGCTAGTAACTTTGATATGTTCTAATGCAAATTTCTAACAAAATATGTTCTGATGCAAATATAACATTAAAGATCTAAATGTATATGTGTTATGTTTTATTTGCACATTTCTATATTGCAACTTAGGATATTGCAACATATTAGGCTGTTTCATCTCTGATCGTTATTTTTGACTAATATTGAATTTTAGCAATCGGTTTTTACATGCAATTTATCTGCTGCGTCAGTGTATAAATGTTCCGACTAATCCCAAGTACCTTTTTATAGTAGGAACTTATATTATTAGAAAAAAAAACAAATATTAACAAAGTAGCATATACTAAGGCATAAACTAAATGGATCCTTTTATTTTACATAGGAAGTTTTTCTCTCTCATTTTGTGTGAACCTGTGTACCGCAAGCCCTACTTGCCTGTCAGCTGTAAGAATCAGTGCATCCGGAGAATGTAAGTTATTTTCTTCAATCCTGCACACGCTTCCTACTGGAACAAAAACTGGGATGACATACATCAAAAAGAGAAAATCTGATGCGACAAAAACCACAACAGAGGTATATATGGACATGCACTGACACCAGTTTCTATATACCCTGTGTTTGAGCATAGGGTCTAACTTTTTTAATTGAAATTTAATACCTATTGATATCTAATAGGATCCCTGAGCAATAAATACTATTTTTAATTATTAACAGATACGAGGACTAAGATGTGAGGACTAATCGTAAGTATGTACATAAATGTACATAATTACGTAAATGTACGTAAATGTATGTACATACATACATAAATGTACATACATACATACATACCTACATACATACGTACATACGTACATACATACATACATACGTACATACATACGTGCGTACATATGTATGTACATATGTACGTACATACATATGCACATACATACGTACATTCATAGAAACATACATATGTACATACATACGTACATACATACGTACATACATACGTACAAACATACGTACATACATATGTACATACATACGTACATACATACGTACATACATACATATGTACGTACATACATATGTATGTACACACGTTTGTACATACATATGTATGTACGTACATACATATGTACGTACGTACATACATACATACATAACATACGTACATACATGCGTACATACATGCATACATACACACATACGTACATACATGCGTTCATACAGATGTACATATGTATGTACATACGTACGTACATACGTACATACATACATATATACGTATGTACATACATAAATATGTACATACGTACCTATGTACATATGTACATACGTACATACGTACATATGTACATACATACATACGTACATACGTACATACATACATACGTGCGTACATACATATGTATGTACACACGTTTGTACGTATGTATGTATGTACGTACATACGTACGTATGTACGTACATACATACATACATAACATACGTACATACATATGTACATACATACGTACATACATACGTACATACATGCGTTCATACAGATGTACATATGTATGTACATACGTACGTACATACGTACATACGTACTTACATACATACATACATATATACGTATGTATATACATACATATGTACAAACGTACCTATGTACATATGTACATACGTACATACGTACATACGTGCATACATACATACGTGCATACATACATACGTACATACACACATACGTACATACGTACATACACACATACGTACATGCGTACATTTGCACATACGTACATACATACCCACGTACATATGTACATATGTACATACGTGCATACGTACATACGTACATACATACAAACATACATACGTGCATACATACATAGGTACATGCAAACATACCTATGTACATACAAACATACATACGTACATACAAACATACATATGTACATACAAACATACACATACATATACATACTCATGTACATATGTACGTACATATGTACGTACATACGTATGCACATACATATGTACATACATATGTACATACATACATACATATGTATGTACGCACATGCGCATGTACATACGTACGTACATACCTACGTACATACCTATGTTCATACATACGTACATACATACGTACATGCGTATGTGCGTACAATTGTACATACATACGTACATACATATGTACAATTGTACATACATACGTACATACGTATGTACAATTGTACATTAATACGTACATACGTATGTACATATGTACGTACATACATGCATATATACGTACATACATACATACGCACATACATACGTATGTACATACATACGTACATACATTCACACATACATACGTACAAACATACATACATATGTACGTACATACATACGTAGATAAATACGTACTTACGTACGTACTGACGTACGTACATACATACATACATACATATGTACATACATAGAGTACATACGTACATATATATTCTACATTTTGTACTTTACGTACATACATTAATCCTGATCTGTAGCTACTACATAATCCCAAATGACTGGTTCGAGTAGCTTCACACGTTGCTGTAAACCTCTGTTCTTACAAAATCTCCGAAACAGATTTACTATAAACTAATGGAAATAAATTCGACTTGTAATGTAGTTGAGCATGTGCTGCGAGATGTTGTATAAAATACTAGGTTTAAATAAACACACTATATAGAGGGGTGTGAGTCAGCTGTCTACTTGACGGGCAAATAAAGATAGGTCCACAAAACAAAGATAGGTTTACAGTTCAAAGCCATCCTTACTCATTATTTATTGTCTTTTGAGGTTATATATGCTCATTCAATTACTGGAAATATTTTTGACTTCAAAAGTTAGGCACTGAGTAATACAACACAGTGCTGCTAATAGTAAATAAACAATAAATCAAATGCGTTTGAATTTTGGTCCGTTTACTTGGAATTTATTCTTCAATTGCTTATCTGCTAACACATACAAATGTTATAGATGCAAGGTTTCTGTGGTACAGAAAAGAGTTCTACATGCAATGCAGCTCAATCGCCAAGAGTCTATCAAGGTTAGTATGCAAAATGAAATAAAAAGAGATAAAGAGATCTTAACAAATGGTTTACTACAAATAATTTAACATTGTCTACTCTGGTTTGAACACTTTGTTTACATGTATATTGTTTTAAAACTTCTGTGTTGTACCAGCCCACTTAGCCATACATGTTATATGGTCTATTAAGAAGAAATATGAATTGAGTATATAACTTGAATTGGGACTACAGGTTACCCTCATTTGCATAATTATGTTACCTGTTGGTACTTCAGACTGCCAAGATGCATTTGATAACGGAGAAAGAAACAGTGGAGCTGTGTATACCCTTTATACTGACCCTGAGTCTGCACCTGTGTTAGCTGTCTGCCAGTTTGATGATCAATCTAGTTGGACTTTAATTCAGAGAAGACTAGATGGTACCATTGATTTCAACAGAGGATGGGATGAATATGCTCGTGGCTTTGGCAATATACAAAGAGAGTACTGGATAGGTAATCAGGACATATATTCAGTGGCAATTTGCATTCATTGTTTTCATTGGTTTGTTTATGCTAAGTTATATCTATGTATTTTGGAATAAAATTTATATATGTTTATAGGCCTGGAAAATATTCACCACTTGACAAAGAAGAACCAGAAACTGAGTATATTTCTTGAAGACCATGAAGGTCAGTCAAGAACAGCCAACTATTCTTTATTCCAGATAGAAAACAAAGAGAGCAACTACCAACTTTTGGTGAGTTTTTTGAGATCCGACTGTAATCACATATTCTGCTATATTGTGTAAGTTCTGTTATTTATGAATATCATATAACTATGACATAATCGTGTACAAATAATCAATTAAGAAAGCAACTGGACATTAGTAATCCTATTGCCTAACCACGAGTCTACAAAGGCTTTTACAATTCATAGCTCTTATATGTACTGTATAATGCAATCTCCCTGCTTTGCAATTACCCATGCTAAATTCTGTATTAATTCAAACCTTAATAACTATATGAAATGCGATGCTCTTTTGTGTTTTAGTGAGCTTCTATTTCCGGTTTTTTGTAAGGTTCCGTCATAAATCGTGGTCAAGGCTTTTCATGTGGACAATTGTATTATCTCACATAAGAATTATAGCCTCAACATTCTCTCTGTGTTTGATAAAACAAAGACAGTCCGATGTCTCATTTTTACAATTGATTAGTATCGGTAGGTACCAGTATCGCCATATTCAAAGTTGTGATTGATAGCTCCTGCTGCAGCACTAACTTTTTTAAACACACACAAGCACTATTATATTCACTAATGGTTATTATTGATTCAACATATTCAGTGTTTTAATTTTGTCTTCTCAGTTTATAATAATGGTATAATTACCAAATCATATTAGAGCAATGCTAGACATTTATGTAGTACATATATGAAGACCACAAAAAACCATTTGAAAAAACCAGTGATGTCAAATTTTTGGTTTTTTTGGAGGTATTGCTCCCTATTTGTAGTTTTAGCATTGTACAATTGTACGGCGAATTAAAAAATTGGAAAAACCAGTGTTGTCATGGAAATATGTGTTTAAATTTCATGCTCAAATGAATAAACAGGAAATGTCCAAGCTATAATATTGAAAAATCAAATAAGTCCAGCGACTAACCATTCAAACAGCCTTTTGCCTGTTAACACGGTCATGCATTGTTTAATGTTGCTTAGCTAGAAGCAACGATCGATAAGCAACGCGTGCTCATTCGTTAAATTATTATTAATAATGGTGGAATCTGAATAAAGATCTGCGAATTCAGAATAAACTGAAGTCTGAAAAGCTTGCAAAACAAAGAAAAGATGGTAATGCACAAAATAAGGCTAAAAAGCAAAAGGTTTCTAGCAACACAAAAGGAAATTGCTTATGCAAACTGTAAAAATGCCTTTAAGTTGTGTGTGCAACTGACAGGCAGAAATTGTTGACTGATTTTAATCAATTTTACATTACAAAGAATCCACAGGACGCTTATTTATTTTTGCTAATAACAGTGTGTAAAGTAGAGAGAAGAAGTTCATGTAATAAGTCACACTGATCCCGAAGTAAGGAAGTTAGATTTATTCTGTATATTTATTGGCTTGTGCTGTGGGCAAACTTTTTTTAACTAGATCACAATAAGCTATTTAATGTGTGAACATTCTTACATGGAAGGTGATTGAGACACGATTGCAGTGATTTGCAAGTCAAATGTAGATCTACCGTCTGATTAGGTAAAGTTGTTTAAAAAACCTAGCAAACATCCTAAACCTATTAATATAATTCATCTTTACTGCTCAAAGTTCCTTAATAACACAGAATATCTTAAACAGATGAAACCAAACAACTTGCTCAATGAAAACTAGGCCTATACGTCAAGTGAAAGCTGCAAATATGTAAAGCAAGCTCATGGCGTTTTATAGAGAACCATGGAATGGCAGTTACATCGAGAGTGCTAATGTTCAACCATTCAAGCTTTCTCATTAAGCTCATCCAACTTGCATAACCACCAGTACATTGCCAATCAGCAAAGCAAAACACCAAGATTTGCAAGTTCTTAAACGGTTTTGCAAATTAGAGAATCAACAATTTGTTAACAATCTCACAACCAGTGATGTTGAGACAGCAAATAATGATGAAATTTGAACATTGTAATGAAACATTAAACTGCTCTTAATTATTGGTTGCGTTACTGTACTAATATTATAGTTAAACATAGTTTAAAGTAAGAAAAATATAATTTTTATTTAGCAAAACCTTTGTAATGCATTCAAACGAAAAAATAGGTAATGTCCATTGCCAACATGCATGTTCATTTTTTACCACTGAATACCAAAAAAACCAATATCCAGAGTTGAAAATGTTATTTTATTACTAACAAACTATTTATTTTTCAGTAAACTTACTTGTCATAAACTGCATTTATTGTAACATAAATAGTTTATTTGTCATATACTTTATTTTAATTGCATGATCTAGTCACAAAACTTAAAAGATAATTATCTCGAACCTGTAAAAGTGTGACATCACTGGTTTTTTCCATTGGGGTCTCATATATAACAGTCTTTATTGTGACTGTACATATTTGGTCTACATCTGATATCATTGTTAACCATTTCAATTCCATCAATGTACAAGTTGAGCTTTCCGTTTAATGTCAGCCATTTTAATAAAAATTGCCGAATTGGCTGAATGATATGTATACATATTTTTTCATTTCCAATTCTATAAAGATAATTTTTGTTATATATATTATACTGCTATTACTTTAACAAAAAAACAATAAAAAATGCAATTTATCCATATCATGTTTATTGATAAAGCTATGTGAAGGTACAACTGCCACAGACCTGCAACGATCTTATACAAAGCTCCTTACTCTTACAAAACTTTTCTGTCATCACCATCTGAAACAGCGCTGTGACATTCATGAACCGAATATGTAAATAATTCTGAGTCTAAACGGGCTGTAATGTCATCAACAGTGGCTATATTATTGCTTCTGCAAGCACCTCCTGTGTAAAAGCCATTTTGGTTTTTACACAGGAGGTGTATGCAGAAGTCATAATAACACTAAACAGTTCAAACGCTGGAAAGTAAAAAGTGTGTGTTTTTAGTTGAAAATTCGCAAATAAGTATTTATAATTGTTGCTACATGCTCAATGTATAAAGAAGTCTTTGGACTACATTGTTGATATCATAAAAGTGCTAAAAACCGTTGGTTATTTTGTCAACGAGTAATAAAAGTAAGTTACTACGCAATTGCTGGGAAGTCCACATAAAAACGCATTTTACAGTCGACCATAGACTTCGCATAAATGCGTATATGACAAATACATAGTTAATTTGTTTTATAGTGAAATGGTTGAACACCGCAGATAAATAGGTTGTCTAAATTTCAACTGAATCTTTCCACTTGTAGGGACTCTTGATGTTATGTTTGTATACTGCGGTTCAGCACAAGCACATAGATTTCGCTTTGAGATTGTCTTTCTACAAATACTTTCTAAAGGACTTTCAGCTTAAATGCAGATTTTGCAAAAGTTCATTTATAGGTACCACATTGCAGAGAGAATATACATGAACCAATAGGTTAAGTGAATGCACTTACAACTCCACACACTTATAGACGAATCGTTCTTTCAGATAGCTATTCTATTTGTATATTCCACATTAATGATGCAACACTACATATATGTAATGTAAATATACTTTCTAACAGACTACATATAAATGGGTATTATTATTATTTACATTCATTACTTATTGTAAACCAATACTATTTAAATGTACATTAATGCAATAATCATTTTCGCAAATATTACTAATGACAAAGCTACATGTATGTATTTGTTAACATCCCTTTGTCTTAAAGTCAAGTGTGGGTAGAGTTTTCACTTTATGCCATCAGAATGCTAATTGGGTATGTTTTGTTAAATAAGCCTACATGTCTTGTTTAAAGGTAAGTGGCTACAGTGGAGACGCGGAAGACTCTATCTTATCATCATGAACTTGGATTCTCTACCTTTGACTATGACAATGATGGTAGCTCAGGAAGCTGTGCTCTTACTTACCAGTGTGATCATAACAAAATCATACAGCTAGTTGTTTGACAAAAAGGTGCTATGAATTTATTCTTAATAAACTGCAACTAAGATGACTTTTGGAACTTTCAATATCTTTAACTTTGACAACATAATTCTTGTGAAACTATGGCAATAAAAAATTCATTTGAGATAGTATGAAATATTTGTTCCTTAAGTAGATAAGTGTGAGACTTTAGCGGATTACATTTCCTCTACATTACAACTCATATTTTTTTCATGAACACACATTGTGATTGAATGGAATGTCTTTTGCAGATTTACTATACCCTATTTTTTAACATGTGGACTAAATGGATAAATTAGTTACATTTAACTACGTATTCGATAAAACTAATTGGCAGAAAATACAGGTATTTTAAAAGTTCCTAAATTGACGACCAAATACATAGAATTTATTATGTTTTTCTTTATGACGTAGGTAGACTTTACTTGTACCTGGTTTATTAAAGAATACAATTATGTATGCAATCCAAAAATAATTTCATGGTCAAGTATTTGGTATATAAATTCATGGTTATTTGCTAGAGCAGACTTGAAAGTTATTGGTTAGTTAATAACAGGAAATATCGTAGCTGGCAAATGGTTATTAATACTTTATATAATTCATTTGGCTATCAGCTCAGTTTTTAGGAGGATTAAAACATTATATTCAAAATTATCAAAGCCCACTAGGTCAAATCTTTATTCTGGTTTTAAGCTAAAAGGGTCAGGCACATATTCCCTAGCCCGTATTCCCTAGCCCAGATTCCCTAGCCCGGCTGAGCCGCCCCAACATTTTAGGAATTTTTATCTCGAACCCTTGGTTGACTTGAATGAGTTTGTTTGGTCCGCTCTCGCACAATGATAAATTGCTTTAGATAACTCGACCTCAACATCATTAACTCAAACAGTTATTGGCCCAAAGGCTAGTGGATCGGTTTCTATCGCTGAAGAATATCACTTTATTCTAATTCATAGAGATAAACATCACCTTTTAGTATTTTCTTGGGGTCGTTGTTATCATTATCGGCTAAATATTCTTATTAACGACTTTTGTAAAGGTTTGCAAAAGGTCTAGTTTCACCAAACATCCGCTTGGCAATTGGCAGTTGCCAATTGCAATCATGGAAACCTTTAGATGAACTTAAAATAAAATCGGCAAAATTGATCTTTTTTGACACGCTCAAAAGAAAATGTCTTTTTTCTGAGCGTTTTAACTGCAGTCAATTTTAGATTATTTTAATCTAAAAACGTCCTTGCTGTCACATCACCTAAAACAAACCTCAAATAATAAAAAAATATTTTTACTTTCAGATAAAAAATTTCAAAACTACATGAAAGGCCCTACGTGAAAGAAACCTGTTGGGGGGTACTTACACGGCCCCCTTCCAACTCCCAGCTTATAACTAGTCGCCTAACATTTGCCGCCCAACTTGCAACCAGGGAATACTGGCCTGAAAATAGTCGGCTGACAAGTAGAATTTGGTATCTGGTATTATTTTCCTCTTTAAGGTTCTTGCTGATTTTTGCCTTTTGATTACCACTAAAGAGTTCAACAGTGGGTATAGTGAATGCACTTAGCAAAATTTACCATTTGTAACTAAAACATTTCGCCAGCTTTAGCTTTTTCTTAGATCACATGCATTTTTTAGGTGGCTGGTGGTATGGCAGTTGCATGAGGGCTAATTTAAATGGAGTCTGGCATAAGGCCGAGGATGCTAAACCTTCGAAATTTGGAGTGGCTTGGTTTGCTTGGAAATCTCCGTATTCATTTAAAACTGTGTACATGAGGATTGGTAACTGATGCTACCGCAAAGCATGCGGTTAAATAAGATGATATTAATATTGTTTTATCTGGTATCTTATTTCTTCCTCATGTTTCTTGTGTACTTCGAAGCTGCTTTCTTCCGATTTCTTTAGTTTTCAGATGATTCCTTGATTTTGTTTGACACAACCATGAATACTAAAGCATTTGTTCTGCTCTTTGTGGAAAGGTGGTTCATCAAATAAATTTTGTCTTTTAATGTGTAGCAAACGTTGTCAAAAGACTAAATACTAGAAAAGGATTTCAAAAACATGCAGATTTGAAAAATCTCAAAAGATTGACACAAATAAAGTAAAACTCACATAACTTTATCATTTTAAGAACTTAAGAGTGGTGATGCAGCAAACGGCTATAACTCTACCTTTCATTTGAAGCTACATCATTATTGTTACTTGAAGGCAGTATTGCATTTTCTTAAAAGCAAAGTTTCATATGTATTTCAGTCAATTAAGCATAAAAAAGTTTGCATTTGTGTATTTTGCTTACCCCAGCTCTACAATAGATCTACCCAACTTGAGCCAATAAGGCTGGCCTTTCCACGTAGCTGGCCTCTCTATGCTGGCTGTTCCCTCTATGCTGACATGCGTCTCCATGCTGACTAGCCTCCTCAGGCTAGCTAGCCTTTCCTTGGTAGCCAGACCGACTGGCATTTTAAGCACAACAAAGCATGGAAAAACCTTATGGAGTCTAGGTGATTTTACTGCTCAACATTTGACTGTGCAATATGTTGATTTATAAATAGATTATATGCATTTACGTACAGATAAAATTATTGATTGTATGCAGGTGAAAAAAATACATCTTTTTGTATAGTTTTATGCTACATATAATACAATCATAAATTGACTTACGAGCATCATGCATTCTGTAACTGAGCTCGTATACCAGCTTACTTGCATGTTGGTGCAATTTACTCATATATAGAACAATTAAATATGTGTTAATTGGTTTCTATATATACTCTTCAAAACACCAATGGAAACACTTAAAACAAAGTATTGTAACAGAAGAAACATGTTAGTAATTGTCCTAACTTACCACCTCCTTTCAAAAAGCAACAAGTAAACAATAATTCACTGAAATGTGATTAATTAAAATGTTAATTTAAATACCTGCAATAACAGCTAGCGCTAGCATTTTCTGAACAGGAAGAAAAGATTTATCCTTCAGTACAACATTTGACTTTAATAAATTTGTATTCTAATGCACAGACTAAAAAGAAAGCTTTTTTATAAGACTTGATGTAATTAAAATTTCTTTGGCGTTCATTATAGCTGGCGCAGGTAGAATGTCCGGTTTTGACCCGCCGGGTCAAAGGTGACCGGGTCAGGCCACTCGACCCTCGGGTCTTCCTATACAAAGACACGGGTAGGTTTATGGCTGGACGAGAGGAGTAGTATATCTCTTTTAAGTATGATTGTAATAGAGTCGCGCTTAGTCTTAGCGCAAAAGGACCAGGCGAAATAAAACAAGGTGAGTCGAGACTATAATATTACGTCTGCGATGTAACCTATAGCTTTTTGACTATAGGTTTCTCAATGTTTTTTTGCAAGAAATAATTAACATGGCGGTGGTCTGGAAGTTCATGAAGAAGCCAGTAATAAATGGGAAAGACGAATTTATTTGTACAATATGCGAAAGCAAGTTAGGCTAAAAAGAAGGGTCCACCTCAATACTATTGAGGCATTTACAACAAAGGCATCCTTAGGATCTTAAAAGCGTGTTTAAGAACTTTCAATCCAGCAAAGAACGAAAGAATGATAAAAAAAGTAAACAACCGACTTCAGCTGCTTTTATGTGTGAAAATCAAAATTGTCAGCAAGCAGTTTTTAATTTGAGTTTCTTTCACTAATACCAGAAATTTTAGGGAAGTGATTGATTTTCACTTTCCATTATGCAGGGCTATCTATTTCTGTAATTGTTAACTATTCTATTTTTTAATTAATTCCTTCTTGCTGATTATAATAGCGGAGTTGAAAATAAAATCTGGAATAAAAACACTCCAGCCAAAGTCTATGCCATTAATCTATCACCTATTGAATAGTATAATGATCTGCCAATGACTAGCAATAAATTGTATATTGCATCTATAAACCAAGCCACAAAATATAATAGTTGGTGTGGTAATGGGTTCTTTTATCTCAGGTTGATGTCACAACATTAGGCTGTAATAGAACTTTCTCTTAACCTTAAATGAATAAAAAATTGCCAGCGCTGACCCGGCCTTACCCGATCTTGGCCCTCATTGCTGACCCTGAGTCTGGCCTGACCCTGCATTATTTGGTCTTTTTCTAGCTTTGCCGTAAACTGTGTAATTTACTTTTGAAAATTCAATAAATTTTGTATACTATGACCTTACATAGCTCAAACTGATATTAATTTTTATTAATAATAATGTAAACTTTGTACATAAACTTTAATTTACATGTATACTACTAAAAAGCTTTGACCATGTCTCAATTGTCTAAATAATATATAGTGTATAATGTATGAAGTGCTTGAAAGCCTTCCTTTTGGCAGAGTCCAATGCCACAGCGTAGTGAACGTTAGTAGCATCAACATCATCGGAGATGATGTCTTTACAGAGAAATGATGTCTATACAGAGAAATATACATTTCTCTGTATATTCAGAGTCCTCAGAGTTTACATCCCTGCTATCCCTGCTAAGCAACATAAAAGTTGTTTCCCCACGTAACCGACAAACGACATTCTTGTCGTTTCTCCAGTCAAAGGGTTAATAGTTTTCACAGCACTTGAAGGGTGGGCCAACTCCTAAAAAGTTCAACTACCATATCTCCCGGGTAATCTGCTGTAAACCTTACACTGTCGCGAAATATGCAACCGAGAAATTTGTAAAAATAAGCACAGAAATCAGTAAGTGGGACAAGCGAAAACTTGCTTACAATCTGTTCTCAAGTTTTAAAAAGCTATTTCAGGTTATACGAGTTGTGAGCTCAAGACCTTTACTATGAAATCTTTTTTTTCAGTATCTAACTATGGCTTCAGACAAACAAATGGAAATACAGACAGACGAACACAGCTTTAATTATACTAAAATTAAACTGAACATGTAAATAATCAGATCCTTTGGCATATTAAAAATATTTAATAATGATATAAAATAGTTGTCATTTTCACATGTTAGGTGTATCAAGGCTGGATAGAACTTGAGTTAAAGAAAGATGCGCTAAAACTACTAGTACTGACATCATTCATGCAATGAGTGTTATGCAGGCAACTTGGGTTGTTGATAACAAGCTTAACCTTTTGCCATTTACATTTAGATAAATAAATCTACATTCAGCTATTTTGAAATCACTTATATAATCTTTAAATGCTCTTTTCACTACTTATCCTTAATAAAGTTTTAGTTAGTTTATAATTTCAGCCATACCAAATTTAAACCTACTCCTTAACAATTAGCTTGCCAGTTATAGTAAATCAGCCAAGGCAAACATCAAACAACCCTAATATATACAAATGCGATGGATTTATCTGCTAGGATCAGCTGCATTAAAACCATACATGTAATTTGCTTAGCCATGAAAACCAGAGAGACTTCTCTCTGGTCTAAGCCATGCTTAGACCAGAGAGCAACCATGAATGATAACAAAGTGGTAGTTGTTAGCAAACGTAATTCAATGCTATAGTAGTCTTGAACATGCTTTTAAGTGAGCTCATGATTCTGTTGCCTTTTTAAAACTTTCTCGAATTTAAAAAAAATATTCAATTTAGGCATCTTTTTAGGCATCAGTTTTGGCACATTTTTTATCAAAAGTACCAATACAAAAAGTCAGCATGAAAGTTGACACTTCGCCCAAATCAATCCGTGCTCTGCTTAGATAAAGATTTCTAACCAAATATTTTAGATGGTCAGATAGTCTAAGTTAGGTTCAAATAACCTCACCTAGTTGCTTCATAAGAAGTAGCAACATCAAATAATTATTAAAGGATTTTTGTTAATGAATAAAAGTCATTTTGTGTTTTGCAGTGCACTGTTTGGTAGTGTTTGTATAGCAGCAACGCAGCATGTACTGAAATACAATTTTACGTCAACCCAAAAAGTATTTTTGGGTTTGATCGGGATTTGAACCCTACACCTGTTGCACCCAAAAACAAGAATCATATCTATAAAACATCCAACTATAAATTATGTAAAAAAAATCTGACTTTTTTGAGAGTGTTTCTCAAGCAACAAAGCATATATTGACACACAGTTTCAGATAGCTCTTGTAAAAACTTTTTGGCTTAACCAGGATCGCAACCTCAGACCTGTGGCACCGGCACCCAAAACAGTGTCATACCTAGCCTGTCTTGACAAACTGTTGTTTTTACGGAGTTGTACCTCGTCGAACAAGTGAGCAACACAACAGCTTGTCACAAAACGTACTGCACCTGATGCATCAGCTGCACTTATAGGGAGTTGTTCTCTTCCGTCTATGCGGCTTACTTGCGATGCTATATCGGTCGCTCCATTGGTAATCATAAATGAATTCGCCCAAAAATTTATGTAGAAAAAAATAAGATTGCAACTTTTAACCAAAGACTGTTGGTTGTTTACACCCCTGTTGTAAACTTTAGTAAAACTTCAGAATTAGATAGATTGTAAATAAAATCCATAAGAACAAATAAAACTGACTGATACAAAAATAGAAATAAAACTGACTGAGTGCACCAATAACGACATGTTTAATCGCTGTTGTTGCTTAAGTTCTCAGGTTCTACTAAAGTTTATCGCAGAGATTGGTCGCTGGTTAAACGCCTGCATCTTAATTTTTAGTAATCGTAATCTTAGTAATGCATCGTAATCTTAGTTTTTTCTACATGAATTTTTGCACGAAATCTGTTATGATTACCAAAGGAGCGACCGACATAGCATCGCAACCAAGCCGCATAGATGGAAAAAAACAACTCCCTATAAGTGCAGCTGATGCATCGGGTGCAGTACGTCTTGTGACAAGCTGTTGTGGTGCTCGCCCGCGCGATGGGGGACAACTCCGCAAAAACAACAGTTTGTCGAGACAGGCTAGGTCATACTCCCACGCTACAAATCATGTTTACAATATACTACTTTTTGGTAGTGTCTTCCAAGCAACATATATTTCAAAGAAAAACATATATCAAAACATACTTTTGTATCAATTCGAAAAAAGATTTTGGGACTTCATCGGGATTTGAACTTGGAATATTTCACACCAAAAACAAAAAATACACCCTTAGACTGTTACCCTACAATTTAAGTAAACTAATTGTTGGTAGTGTTTCCCAAGCAACGACAAAGCATATTGAAACACACTTTCAGATCATTCTTAAAAAAAGTTTTTTGGCTTGACCGGGATTTGAAGCCGATACCTCTCCGACGCGACATGTGAAACATGCTACTAGTACGATTTCATAAGCAAGAATTATACCATAGCATTTTTGGCATAACAGCTGAGCTTTATTGGAGTCTTGTATAGCTGTTTTTTGAGTAGTATGGATACTTCAATCAAAATAGAACATTATAAACACTTGAGGTCCATTGAGAAGCAAATTTTCATTTTGGATCAATTATTAATTATTTCACTTTAAAATGCTATTAGCACACTATTAGTGCACTTTAATATGTATTTCAATCAATTAATAAAGTGCTCTAGTACTTAAATTGTTTAGTAAAACTTGAAATACCACCATTATGATAGTCAAGTCAAATGGTGAATGGTGGACCTTTAAATGGTGAAGCGACTTTGATAATCTATGCATATATATTTCTCAGATTCTGTCCATCTGTGTGTCGTCGTCGGAAATCTGGTTATAGATCCTAAAACCTTGATTTTCTGCCATCATATGGATTCGAACTCACAACGGTTTTCTCATTGACAATCCATGAGGCAATCCAGTATATCCAGAAGCTTTACCACTGAGCTATAATGCCTTAGTAAACATTTGCATTTTTATATACGTTCTCATATAACAGATACGCTATGCGTGTGCAAACTATAAATTAGCCTTGCTAACAAACGCTATTTGAACATTGCCATTAAAACTGAATTTTAACTCACGACAAATTTAACGGATACACGCGTGCTATTTATTTTAGCCTTGCGTCAACGAATTACGATGCTACTGTTCCGATATTTTTTGGGACCTAAGGATATGCAACGCAATGCTTTTTCGTCTTTTTTCGTTAAAACTGATAAATTATCTCGAACTATAAATTTTTGTTGTTGAAATTTTGTACCTTACATACCTGCTATTTATTTTACATCTACATTTAGTTACTAATTTATTTCAGCTGCTCAGGAGACTTTTTCACAGCTACATTATGTTTTTTAGATTCTCATTTGGTACCTTGCATTCCACAATCATTAAATACAAACTAAATCATTGTTTATTTAAAAAATATTTTACATTATTTCTTTTAGTTCAAATTAAAACATATTTGTTTGGATGAATATTTTGAGTTTGTTATTAAACTTTTATTTTAATAGCGATATAGTATAATACCAAGCGCAATTTCCTTTTCTCAACAGACGGATAAGACGAAGTTTGCAAACGCACACAAAAATCACAAAAGTTCTTATCAGTGCTCACTTTGTGTACTAACTTTAACATGTTTCCTTCTACACCTAACCAATTAATAATTCGTAATTAATTTTACATTTCACAACAAACGTTTGTAAGATTATGTATTAGATTATCTGTAAGATATATGGTGTAACATTACAAGTATCAGTTATTCCTTGCTATCTTATATTTACACACATTTACATATTTTGAGAAATATATAACTATATTTACATTATCATATTACATTCTTACACTTCTTATAACTTTTGAAATTTATTAGTTTTTAAAGTTTGTTTCATTATTGTTATTATTTCACTTTTCATTTTTTGAAACGTAATTTGAGTTTCGTGTTTGAAGTTTTAACATTATTCATTTTCAAACAATGCTATTGTTGCTTAGTCAGTTTCTAATCTTTATTATTAATATTAGTAATTCACAATTATTTTTACATTTCACAACAAACATTCAAAAGATTATCTGTTAAGCTCCACACTGATAAGCTCATGTTAAGCTTATTGAAAGCTCCATACTCTTTTGCATGACACAAAGTGTTTGTTTAACGCGGCACAGAGGGACCGATTCTGATTTTGAACAGTTTTAGAAATCAGCAATACAATGGTAATAAAGTTTCTTTAAAATTTGATTTTTTCAAAAAACGAACAGAAATCAAACGATATGAAACTGTTTCATAAAATAACCATTAATAGCCCATCAATATTACTAAAGTCTTTATTATATGTTCATTTTATGTTCATAACTGTCAGTATTTCGGCTATAAGCACACAGTTTCCATGTTAAAAATTAAAGTTCAATTTGTTTTGATTTTTAATGAGCTATTAAAATCAAGGAGTAATCTACTCATGACAAAGCTTTGTTGAATTTCAAAAACAAAGAAAACAAATACTTGTTAAGGATATTTAGTGCCAAACTTTCATATCAATGTAAATAACCTCTTTTCAGATAAAATTTCTACATAGATGGATGGCTAAACCTGGTGGCCCTTGATAAAAACTCAATTTCTACCATCCAACCTAAAATACAGATAACTGAAGACCGAAAGAAAAACTGTACGGCGATGTTTGCGAGTTTTCAGTTCATTCTGAAAATGTTTTTTGGCATCACCAGTATTTGAACCAACACACAGTTTACACTCAAAGTAAAATTTGTATAACTGTTCATAGAACCATCAAACTATTTATAGTGGTTGCACCAGTTAGAAAAAGTTTTCTAAAGACTGACTGAAAGCGCTGGCAAAAGCGAGGCAAAAAGTGCAAAGAAAAAAATAATATAAATTTAAATGAAGACAAAATAGAATTAACACTTAGTTTAAGTGTTAACTCTAAAGTACACACTTCAAATTTACACTTAGTCTAGGTACGTGGTTAGTAAGTAAAATTCATTTAGGTTAATTTTAACCTTGTGTTATGTTACATGGCATCCAAAAAGTGCAGCGTTCCAAATGTGTTGTTGTGACCCCTCTCTTATACCCATGTTATCCACTCTGTTTGTCTCGAAGGTAAGAACTCCATGCAGTATTGTACATAATTATGTTACACTTTATTGCAAATAATAACCAATATATATTTGTAGCTTTGTGAGCATTAACTGCAGTCAATTAGAACAATTAAAACACATTACATCATAAACTCCTATTTTTAGGTGTTGTTTTCGAAATATTGACACAAATTATTTCTTGTTTCGTTATTTCATATAGGAAATATTGTTTTGAGATGCAAAAAGATTGACGTACGAGTTCAGTCGGAGCATGTATTAAGCTCAAATTTGAGGTAAACATTTTAAAAACACACTTTTGGATCATTGTTAAAAAAGTTACTGAGCTTGACCAGGAATTGAACCCGAGACCTCTTGCACCCTAAGTGAGATTCATACCCCGAGACAATCAAGCCATGTATAGTGTGACATGTAAATGGCTTTTGGTATTGTTTTCAAAGCGATAACAAAACTATTTTTAACCCAATTTTATTACGTAATTCCTCGATAAATGCGTTGCTCATCACCTAGTTCTTTGGCTAAAAACAACCATGAATGATAGCAAAATACTAGTATAATTTAAAGATGAACCACTGAATTATACAATTAAGCAACTACTGCTATAATTGAATTGTTCTAAGTATAATTCAATGTTGCAGTAGTCATCACCAGGTCTAGTTAAATGAGCTAATGATTCTTCTACTTTCTTTAAAACTTTCTTATTTTTTGCAAATATTCAAACTAGGCGTCAAATACAAAAGCAGTAAATACATTCTTTCACAATGAAATACTCTCATAAGACTGCAAACTGGTTGTGTAGTCATGACCTGATACTTAGCAAAAAGTGAATTCATTTGAAAACTACACACAGCAGAAAGACTTATAGAGTAAACAACTCCAATTTGTTAATTTTGTTCAGGCCAATTATTCTGATAAGACTGACAAGTCAAAATTATAATTATTTTAAATAAGAAATATTAGTTGATAAATACATGGGCTGCAATTAAAACTCTGAATATATCAGTTACCCTGTAGGTTATCATTGCTGCCTATCATGGTAAGTTTAGCATACAAGTGGGAAGTCATTCATAGTGCGAAAACTGGAAAGTACAGCATGGCCTCCATAAGATAGCTGCTGAAATTCATCATAAGGTTGGCTGGAAATAGACAGCCTTGAAAGTAGAGAGGCTATCTTGGCACATACTTTTCTTGTGAGCTTTAAATTGCGATCAGTTTTTGTAACTTTTAATTTTGAAATTTTTGGGCTCTCAAATTACCACAAACTTCCAAAACTATTTCAAATATTAGAAAAGTATTGATGGCGTTTAGGAAAAGGGGTGTCTACTGTATCATTGGTGAGACCAACCTTAGGAGTGTCTATTGCACCATTATCGAGACCAACCATAGGTGTGTTTACTGTATAATTGATGAGACAGACCATTAAGACATCTACTGTACCCTTAATCAGAATAACCATAAGGGTGTCCACTGTATCACCGAGAATACTGGCAGGAATATCAAAATTTCTTCAGGAATTATTATTTATTAAATTCATGCTGAATAGTCTTCTCTAGCTTTGTCATAGTTTTTCTTTTTACACTCTTAAACCAATTTTGAATATTTCACAATTTGCGGATATTTCATAATTTGATGAGTTTGCTGTATTTTATTCTCACAGAATGTTTAGGCTCTGAAATCAAAAGTAAAAAAGACAATATGTTAGTTTATATGAATAAAGTAATTAAGTTACACAAGCAGCACATTTAGATAAATAACAATACTGATAAAATCTTGATAAATTCTTGGTTATAATGTGCAAAAAAATTCTAATACAATATATTTCAACTCCATCACTAGCCTTGAGCAAAAAGCTAGACCCAATTAACAACAATTGCTTTAGTACGGATTAGTTACTGCAAAGAAATACCGCTTAGTGCATAAATACACTTTATAAGCGCAACCAATTTACATTTCCTTGTATGGTGCAAAGTCAGTGATAAGCAGAAGTTAGTAAAATATATAAGACATGACACCTCATTATGCGTTGTTCAGTTGCATTTTAAAAACAAATTTGTTCATATCGGAAAGGGTATCCTTTTCACCGGCCCGCCGTTCTAAATACGCGTCGAGAAGCTCATTGTCAGCAACTGTGAAGTTATTTCTCCAGTCACCAATTTTACCTGCAAATAATTATTTCATTTGTATAAGCAAATTCATACACTATATCAATAAATACAAATTATTCTATAACAACCATTGTTGGGATGAGAAAAAACTACTGCAAGAGAAGCTAACTTCTCTATCAAAGGGATTTGTCTAAGCTATTTACTAAACTTGAAGGAATCCTTGTCAGTTGTATGATAGGCTATATCAACCCATCTCAGTTTTTGTACAGAGTGAGGATACAAAATTGTCTCGAATACAGGTTATTCGAAGTGTTTTTGTATCCGATTTAAAACACTTCCTGAAAAATCTCGCTCTCATGATATTCTGCACCAAACCATCTTTTGCAGATTCAGTAGCTTCAGCTCCAACCTCTAGCTAAGCTACTGGCTAGAGGTTGAAGCCCTGTCTGAAGTTAAGAAAACATATAATTCTGCTGGATACAAATGAGCAACATTTATCATAGAGGATTGACACAAACAACTGAACCAATCATCGACTCACTAGCATTCCAGAATAATTGTACATTTAGTTATTACACCTGGTGATCACTCAAGGCACGCCAGACTCCACGGGTACTAGTAATTATAAAAATATGGTAAGAGAATGATTGGGGCAGGAGGGAGTATGATAGGTGGATATGCAAAATATTGCTGGTTTCATTCAGGGGAATGAACAAAGCAACCTGCTGTGCAACCTCAAAACGTGACTTCAAAGTATGGACACAACTCTTATTATAGTAAAAGCTAGTACCCTGGCCATCCAGTGTGCCATGAAAGATCATCAGGTGTACTGATGAAGCTAAAATAATAAGTGTGTTGTAAGTATTCTATGATTCTGAAAAGTGAATGTTTAATCTAGATGATTGTGTGTAAACTAAATGTTAGAAGTTAAAATCTTGTGTGTGGCAATATTTTTCGCACTTTCTTTTTGTGGCTTCACACAGACAGACAGATGAAGATCTTGCTATAGTAAAAACCAGCTAAAATATGTCATATGTTGATGCTAAACTTTATAACATCTGAACTGGTTAATTCAAGTAACAAGACTGGTACTTAAATATGAACTCACACAAAATTTTAGTAAGTTTTATCAGAAACTATAATTGATGTTTCCAATTTAGGAGTTGTCTTTATGCTTGCACTAAGTACAGTATAGCAAGCCAAGAGCAGACAACTGCCACTATTATTGAGTGCTTTCTATTTTACTGCTAAACAAATACCAATTCTGGTAAAATATTTTTGTTATAATAAGTTAATTTCAAGTCCTCTCTTCAAAACTTCTGCAGGAAATTGATTAAAATTCCTAACAAACCTTCTATAAGCTCTTCTCCGTATTCCTAATGCATCATCCCGTTCAGTTTTCATCCAAGGCAGGTAATATAGCACGAGTTTCCACGACAATGACATCCACGACACAGCTTGCTATTTACATTGGAAACACCCTGAAAACAAGAGAGAGCTGCTATAGGCAGGCTATAGACTCTGTACAATTTCTATATGAAATAAATGCAGTTGTCTTTAATGTACAAGCTATTAGTATAATTACACAAAAAAGTTACTAAAAATTAAAATATAAGAATTGCAAGCATAATAATTACACGGTGATCAAGATACATGATCACTCAGTGGAAGGTTTTAGATGTCCTGGCATACCCCTGTGTATCTTAGAGAGATATGTAACAGCTCACCTTATAGTACCCTATACAAAAACATTGACCACAGATCACAGAGTTAATCTGTGATCAATGAGTACAATCAAAGGTTTGTCACTTTAAATTTACGATATCAGACTATCATTTTGCATGTATTAACAAGTAAATGTTCTTTTCACTCATAATTTGCAAAGCAACACCGCTTTTTTATTTTCCTTTTCAGATGAATAAAAGGAAAAATTGAAAACATTGACTTAAGTGTCTCTGCTAGTAAAATTTTTCAAAATTGTGCCCAAGATATTGCTGATAAATGTATTTTATATTAGAGAATGGCTGTCAGCATTTTGGTAACACTGCAAATACGATAGGATTTATTCTGTTTGTAGCCAGTTTCGCTAAACTCAAAGAACTAGCCACACTTGCGCATGTGCAGAGATCTGGTTATTCTGTAACTTCACATGCTGACATGCCTTGACATGAGCCACACAAGCATTGAAATAAAAGTGAACTTGCAACAAAACTGAATTTTGTTGCAAGTCAACCTTTAAAGTTTGACTTGCAACAAATTTGAAATTACAGCTATTTGATATCAAAAGATTCACTATGTCTTACTCTGTTGTGTTGTAAGTGCAAAATATATGACAATGTGATTACAAGCTATTAAAAGCTCAAAAATGAAAAGCCGCCGTAGATTGGAATCTATTTATTTTTCTGACATAGCCACGAAATTTGGTTATCGTCTTGTCGCGTATGTTCTCACGTGAATTGAAAGGCCAATACAAAGCTCAATATAAAACTTATCGTAGTACTAGTTTATGACTAACACTTTAGGTGTTACCGAAGACCCCGTATCAAATATAGATCCTGGCTACTTTACAGTTTTTTTCGGCCTAGTCTAATCGGCAAGTCGTAATTTGATCATGTGACTCAATACTTCGCAAATAATTTCTGCAGCACTTTTCGACTATCACAAGTGACCAACAGGCTCGTCATGATTATTAGACAATGATACGTATTCTTTCAAGCTAAGGCTAAAAAATTAAACAAATTTTTACGGAAAGTTATAAGATATCACTGCTAAAAGTGACATCATTCTAATGACGATAAAACAGACGCGTAAGAACAATAGACATAGTTTTATTGAGTGCGTGAAGTATATTTGTGAAAATATTTCGATGAATAGGGTTGCAAAAAAGTGTAAACAGAAACCATCTCTCACAACTACATCAGATTTGAGCCGTTTTGGAAAGGGAATCCAAACTACGGCGGTCTCGTGTGGCTGCGACTTAATTTCTGTTCGTTTTTGAGCTTTCAAGAGCTTGTAATCACCTTTCCACATATTTTTCACCTTCAGCAGAACAGAGTAAGACATGGTGAATCTTCTCGTATCAAATAACGGTAATGTGAATTTTGTTGCAAGTCAACCTTTAAGCTTTATGCCTAAGATGGGTTATGGATGACTTACAGTAAAAATTACCACATATTCGTTTTGCATAGCAATATGGTAGCATTTTGAGCTGTTTTATTTTCGCTTATTTTGTTAGTTGTATTGTTGTATATTAAGGGTACTATGTTTATGTGAATAAGACATTCATTTTTGTTAATTTTATGTAATTGTTATAATAGATGTTTTTGTTTAGGTGGTTGGCATAATAATCCTACTGTTACTCAGTTTAAGGCTACCTTTCGCAAACTTATCAGCAAATTTGGTGCAGAATCAGATGCTAGTAAGACAGTTAATGTCACTGCTCAAAACGAGGTTCTCATCATACAGGCTACTCCAGAAGTTGATCAGTTTGTGGAACTCAATGATTTCAGATGTCAAATTTTTGTTATAGGTAACAGTATAGTCTATATAGCTGGCTACATTGTGCAAAAGCTAACTAAAGGGCTGTCATGACATTGGCCGTCAGTTGCTGGTTACCACCAAATCAAGTATCCAGTACAGACATCTCTATACTCTACTCAAGCTACAAAACAATAGAGGATTGGTGCGTCCATCAGACGGTGTCATCAGGATCCTGATAGTTGCAGATCAATACTTTCGTATTAATATAAAGCCAGATCCACTCCATTGTGTGGTGTATTTTATCAGTAGTGTAAGATCTAGTGATGTGTTATGCTTTGGGAAACACCTTACGGATACGCAGATGGCATATCCAACCACTGCGTCATTGATGAAAAAACCTGATTCAGTCGTTTTATGATCTCCGACAGCATCATTATGCTAAAATCCTACACACAAACTGCAAGTGCATCTTTGTGGCATACAATACTAAAGTAGTACTTTTTAAAGGCCAGTAACAATGTAATCACTGTAATATTCATCTGCAGCTGTTGCTGTGCTGTTATTCCTAATCTGGTTTAGTTCTAAAAAACTCTGATGCACCTTGGCTCAATATCCAGTGCTATACAAATCTCCTTTTACACAGTTTCTGTAACGTGTATGTATAAGTTTAATCATCTGATTACACTATTTCCTGCATTTCCTTGTTTGCATTATTTTGATTATCCTCTATTACAACTTTTTTAATTTCCGTTTAGTTGTTGCAGTAGTTCATTCCATCTTTTACAGATACTATATCATACGTATCATACATTCATGGGCTATTATCACTTAAATCTTGAAAACATTTTTTGTTTTGGCAGCATACCTATGTGTTGTTTTTATCGAAATACTTCATGTGCTAAGATTTTCCATATGTATTTATGCATGTGTAATATAAATTTTAATATAATGGAACAGTGGTTATTTGCTTGAATATATCATTTGCTGGGTTTATGCATCTGTAATACAACAGTTGGTATGAATAATATGGTCCACGAAAATCTATTTTACATCTACTTATCATTTGATATATCCCACTGCATATGTTATAAACAGACTTTCTTCTATCAGGACACTCTAAACGTTGTTAAGGAGGAGTTTTCATTAACACCTAGCTAGAAAATAACTATTAAACATGTACATTTCTGTCATTTTTCTCTGTTTGTTTACAAATGGATCTAGTGTACGATTAGCTCTCCAATATGGCGCATACGTTACGTATCGCTATCAACGTAAAAGTCACATGATTGCCATTCCAGAGGTTTTAAGTTCAATGCAAAGCACAATCATTAAACCCATCCCATATGATAATCATTGCTTATCCTGGTGGATTACATCATTGCAATAACTGAATGAGATTGACCTCAGCTAGAATTAGATTTGGCAGGATTAACCTTTTAAAGGGCGTAGTGACATTTATGTCACCTATATTTGTGTTCTCCCACGGGCAGTACAGCAGTCATGTTGCTTGCGTTAGCATTTTTCATATCAGTTTTTATACTCGTCAAAACATCAAAATTAGTCAAGCAAAAAACTATTTTGCACAAAATATATTAAACTGATATAACTTTTATTCATTGCGATCAATATATTCAAAGTTTAAAAAAGAACAAATAATTCAAGAAAAAGTGATATTAATTTTTTTTGTGTATACATTTTTTTAAATTGGTTTTATCAGAATCAGTCAAACAAGATCAACTTTTCGTCAAGCACATGTTAGACCAATAAATTGCTTACTTATCTCAATCGTAATCATCGCAAAGTTTTATAAAAAGTCAAAAATATTTGTAGTTTAAAAAGGGATTGTGGCAAATAGTAAACCTGGCTTCTCCAAGTTGCAGCCCTAAAACCTAGTTACAACCAACTGCATCCCTAAATATTTCATGTATGTTTAATAGAAATCTAATCATTATTCTTATTATTTGGTAGATAATTTTCTACTGAACCCTTCTCATGAACGGTAATTTAAAATAAAACTGACAATTTTCGAGTTATGAGCAAATTAATAAAACATAACAGCCTTTTATTTAAAATTAATTCGACGACAGGAAGGGGAAACTCTAAAAATAAACTTGCATGGCAAAGTGCCAGATGAATTGTGATGGTACTTGATAATGATAAACTCAATACTTCACAGACTGCAGCAACAGGTGACAATACCTTATTCAATTACATTCTAGAGACTGATAGTGGAGAGATGGGTTGCCTTATTCACTATGTTTCCATGGTGCGCAGTACTGCGAAGCAAGCCCCCTTCGAAGTCGAGGGGATTGTACGTTTCCATGCTGCGCAGTGGTTTTCAGCAAATACCGCAAATTAGCCAGAGAAGAGAAATTGTATAAATCGAATCGCCTGATGGAGAAATAGAATCGATCACGGATACCGAGCGTCATAAACGGTCTTTTTATGATTCTGTCGTCATTATACTTTTATTTACAATACACATTCACAAGATTTTACAGACTTAAACACTTTTTACATAGTAATATATTTTTAATAAGTATTTTTAAGTAATATATTATTTAAACGTTAATTTAGGATTTGCCACTATTTTTCGAAAAGTGTTGGCATCGATAACAAAGTCCAGGAAAGTAATCACCTCATGATCTACGTGAATGCAGACCACAATTAAATTTAGGTGAAAGAACATCGGAAGAATAGTAAAAAAACAAGATTAGCAGGACAACCTTTGTACTAGTTTATGGCCCTCGAAGAATCCGTCTCCACGGCATGAGAGCTATGCGCAGCCAATGCGTAGTCGCCGTTTCCTTGCTGCGAAGTTGCACTGGCTTCGCACTGATCAGTGCGCAGTGACTTCAGTGCGAAGATGCCGTTTTCATGATTCGGAGATAGCGCAACTTCGAAGCACTGCGCGTCATGGAAACATAGTGATTGAGATACTGTGCAACTTGGAGAAACCTTAGAGGTAGCTTTAGAGTCTTCTCCCCTTGCTAGATAATACTAAATTGGGAATATGTGTGTATTATGTAACAACTTAGCATCTATCCACTCTCTATGTTACTAAAACTACCTAATTTTAGTGATCTAAACAGCATTATGGGTAATATTTGTTGTTCAGTCCGTAACTCGATATCACATAATCTGTGAACTTACCTAACAAATTCCCCCAATCCTCCCACCTCCAGCTAATAGTCAATCGCCTATTTAGTTGACTGTTTCTTCTCAGGCAAGATGACAACCAGAGATACTTCCTACATGTGAGTGCAGGACTCCTCACGTATGTCTATCAACAATATAATAGCAGTGAGAAAGATACATGTAACCATATGCATGTATAACAATAATCTTCAGTGTAACCACAAGACAATCTCTCAGAGTATACCATGGCTGCCAGGGCACTATTCTTTACTATAATAGTAGTCATGTCTGTCTGTCTGTCCCGAGCCTAGCTAAGATATTGGGGGAAACTCTAGCATCTTACAATATTAGAGCTCGCTATGTACGGCATAGCATACCAACCCCTACCTGCCATGATAATCATGTGCATCCACTTAAATTAGAACAGTTGTGATCGCATATCTCTGTGCTTTATTGACACCCCTGACTATTTATCATGACTTGCAGAACTGTCAGAGCACTAGTATCAACAATGGCTACAACCACAAAACATCTATTTGAATACCATATGGCACACCATTTTCTAACCTTTCCTCTATTATACTAGCGGTCAAATAGACGTGACGTTCAAATAGAGGCTGGCATTGTATTTTTCAGAAAGCTTGTAAATGGTTTTGAATGGGAAATTTAACCCTTTTATGGGTGAAGCGAATGTAGCCTACATTTTTGACACTCCTTCGGGTGAAGCAACATTAATCCCTTTAGATGCAATAAATTTGCTCTCTGGAATGAAAGGATGAAGGTGCAGTGCGTTCTCGAGCTTTGATGACCCTGTTATATGTTGTTTTCACCCTACGATGTGAAACATGATGAATTTTGCTCTCCATACAATTTTTTCTTTGCCATATGACATCAAAAAAAATTATCTTGAGTTCAAATTTGGCAGCTGGTGTGCTGATTACGTCGAAATAACAAATATGTCGATACGCTAATCACAAAAATCTCTCTAACAACAAATGAAAGAGATGCGATGCTCGATCTTGCTCAGTTTAGCATTATGTGTTGTTAGTTATTTTGAAAACAAACCAGAAACAGACAGGAAACCAAAACCAAAGACAAGTAGGAGATAAAAGTTTATCCGGTGAAAATGTTGAAGTTCAGTAAAATAGTAAACAATACATACTAAAACTTAGCTTTGAGTATAATGTGTTTAGTAAGCTAAATTCATTTAGATTAAAAGCTTATGTTATACATCTGTCTTAAAGGTAAACACTCCATAAGGTAAGTACAGGACATAGTACATTGTAGCATTACATGTTATTACAGATCACAACCACTTAACACACTAAAGTTACTGTGGATGACTATATAGTTACTAGGGTTAATATATTATTCTGTTACTAATTCTTAATAGGCAAAATACAATTAATGATAACAATATGAACAAGAACCAAGCTAACAAGAAGAGATAAATGTACTACTGTAGTAATGAAAGGAGATACATGTACTACTTGACTTCCTGTTCAACAGAGCTGCTTATGGATACAATCAAATAGACCTGAAAATGACTGTTAGTCACTCAAATTACATGAATATAGAATAGGAACTTTAAATGTAAAAGTTACAAAGCATCTCTAATCCCCTGACAGTGCCTAGAGAGACTTCTATCGTCTGACTATGGAGTGTCTACTAGGGATGGCATTTATTGTTTGAAAAGGTGTTATCGACTATCATTGGAGTTCTCCCATCGACAGCGACCGATAGTGTGCGTGTGGGCATGTGTTTATTTCATCAACAAGCAAACAAAAAATATACACAGATTAAAGTTATAATAATAAAGAGCAGAAAACATATAGTTGGGTGTGGAAAAAGAAATAACTCGACGAGATGATGATGGGGTCCATTGCGAAATGGCAAAGCCAGCAGTACGCGAGCCCGAGTCAGAGCAACAAGCAAGATAACAACGATCACCCGATAGAGTGAAGATACAACCTCAGCTTCAACTTAAATTTTTTAGAGATATTATTTATCTTAAAACAGTCGGCAGCTTATTCCACAGCCCAGGTGTAGCAAAATTATAGGACCTTTGACCATCAGAAGTTAGATGTTTGGGTACAGGAAGTGATAGTAATTGATGACGAGTATGGTAAGTGAATTATCAATGAGTATCAAATTATCAATGAACAGACAGAGTTTACCGAAGGTTATCGTATGACCTGGCAGCTGGTAAAACTATCGTATTATCGAGAACATAACTCCAAATTCACAAGACAATTTAATGCCATACTTTCGTACAACTTTACTAGCCAGATGACCAAATGTGTCTGAAAAGATAAAGGATTGTGAGAAGGGATGGGCAGAGCCGTATAGTTTCACAGAGTCCCGTATCAAAAAACGGAAACAAAAACGCTTGATTCCAAACAAACCCGATCGACATACTGATCTC
Organism: Watersipora subatra; assembly: GCF_963576615.1. NCBI lineage: Eukaryota > Metazoa > Bryozoa > Gymnolaemata > Cheilostomatida > Watersiporidae > Watersipora > Watersipora subatra. Next base: position 51,652,295 of record NC_088713.1, read on the forward strand.
AAATGGAATATTCATACCTCGCTCTCAATACCGCTCATTTTTGCATTTACTTTACGTTTTTACAAAAAAGTTATTAGTAGCTTTTTGTAGGAAATTTGTCTTCTTTTAAATGGTGTATGATACAACAATCAATTTTAAAGCGACTGTCAATGGGGAGTAATTTTTGGTCGGTTAATTTGCGGTCTCACCATTATAACTTATATAAATATAGTAGGTGTGGCCTGTTTGTTTGGATTCAAGCAAGCTCCCATATACGCTTCTGATGGTCACAGGAATCTGCAAAACTATATGGCTCTGGGGACGGGAAAAGGAAAAGCTGCAGAAAAATGTCTGCAGAAAAACAACAAAAACTATCTGCAAAACTATCGGGGTTTACTCCTTTTTATTATTTGTTGATGATAAATAATTCTGAATGTTTCGTTAGGCCAAAAATAATCAACATATTCATATCAAGAAAACTACTATCGACTCTCAAATTTGACTATCGACCTATCGTGCAACCCTAGTGTCTACATAAGCCTTTGTATGCATCTGATTAAAACTCATACTATTTGATGTTCAGAGCAAGTACAACAATATACAAATAAAAGTATGAATACACCTTCAAATCTTATACACCTTATGTTATTGTCTTTAAAAGCATTTAACAGTCCAAGAGCCATAATCCAAGTATACTTGATCTGCAGCCATCCAGAACAATCATATGGAGAGTCTAGACAACTGTTATGGGCTTCTGTTAAAGGCAAATCTCAAATGAGTCAGAATGACGTTCTTAGACAAAAAGGGTTGAAAGCAGAGACTTTCTAATACAGGGCAACGCAGAAGTACTGCATGTGTCAAATCTGATAAGAGACATAACTTATCATAACACAAGAAGACAACTCCAGCTTTCATCAATGAAGCATTATTGCACGAACAAAAATGGTGCAAAACACTCAGCAAGTCAATTGAAGGAATAACAGCCTAAGAGTACTTCTACAGGTTGATGAACCGGTTTGTATTTTGAGAATGAAGGTGTGTTAGTGATACTGAGTCTGTATACTCATTTACCTGATGAGAACTTATTACCATCAGAACAAACATGTAGCCAGAGACAGAATTGAATACACTGACTTCTAACAGACATCAGCCTTGTTAGTATATCTGGGTACTATGATGACTATTTAATTACAAAGATAGATTACATGTATGAGATGAATTGAAAAGGTCAATTAGGTACTGCAGTATAAAATAATTATACAAAAATTCATTTTAAATATTTATAAAAAAATTATAATTGACCATGACAACAATCACAACTGTGCCTTGATATGTACTCACTGATGTCCATATGTGAAATGCATTACAGTTGCAGTGAATTTTTACCTGAATATTTCTGTAGTGGCATTAGCAGTGCAGAACAGTAGTAAACATGCCACAACCATTCAGTATATTGTTTTGTGTACTGTTACTACTGGGCATTATGCATTATACATTAAATTCAGTACAACTGATACAACATAGTTATATGTACCAGTAATGTCAACTTACGAAATGTACAGTAATGTAATCGTTACTATGGCAGATTATTTATGTTGTAGGGGCAGGTACTGTACTATCAGTAACATCATACCTGATGGGCTGAGTGGTGAAAGAGGGAGCATATGCATTGCCTAGTGTGAATGTGCAGGAAATGACAAGAGCATGACATGAAAAGGGCATGACACGATAAGTGTATGAAACGATAAGTGCAATTGGAAACCAGACAGATAGGCCTACTTCATATGAATAAAGAAACCCAAAAACCTTTGACGCAAAACAAAAAAAATTTCGCGATATATTTCTAATAAAATTTGTTTTTAAAACGGAGGAAATAGGTAAAGATATTTAAAAAATGTTACAAATAGAAGTGAAAATTTTGGTCAAAAATGCTGTGCAAAAAGTACTTTGATTGGTTCATGTTGTAACGTAGAAACATCTTCTGTAAACGAAACCACATGATTGCAGAATTCTGGCCTTTAGGGATTCTGACACGCCCTACGCAATGCCGGAAAACTGGCCGTTAGTGTGCAAAGGCTAATTCAAAGGCTAAAGGTTAATTCTAAAGGTTAAAGTTGGTTGGGTGGTTGGTCCACCCTATGATTATGAGGAACTCTGAGATGCCCTGTTTGAATGACTGGTGGAGTCTGTAGCTTGTAAATGATTGATTGTATTTTTGGTTATGGTGCTATGAATAAAGTAACTATTAAATGTGGAAATGACTCAAAATACTGCACTATAGAATCTTCAAAAATAAACTGTGATCATGTTAGGTCAGAGTGGGATATTGAAATCTACAAATTATAAAACACTGCCTGCCTCGTCTGTTTATCTATAATATTCATAATATTATAAAACTCTAACCATGAGATCTTGAATGAATGGCTGTAATTGAAGCCCTTCAGAACTGTTGCGCAACAGGAAGATCAAATCTTTAACATTCAGCTTAGTAGTACGACATTAGCACTTTTTTACATAAAAACCATATTTCTCTCAATGGTATTTACTGACATTAGAAAAACCTTGCAACCCTGTACACCATTCTACGACTCAGCCGTCTTTAGTATAACAAGCACGATGTTCCGTGACGGTAACCAATTCCCATGTGACAGTATGATAAAAACTGACTCACTATGGCTTATATAAAGTGAGAAAGCTATGTCAGAATCAATTGACCAAATATGGTATAAATGTGCTGTCTGTCTGATTAGAAACTCAAAAACCCTCCTTCACGAGCATTAAAATCAACCTTCGCAAAATTTTAATAGATTCTACTAGGAAAAATCGGTATTTCACTCTCATTTGAAATTGTTTCTCATCTTTAAGGTGATTTGACAGCCAGAATATCACAAGAATAAAACCGGAAAAACTAGATCACGATTAAACCGCCCAGAAGAGAACTTTGTCTAGATCCAATTGTTCTCAATGAACATGTTTATGGATTTGTTTTGAACATGAAAGAAATTATGGGCATCGTCAAACTAATCCTAGTGTTTCCTAGTAATTCCTAGTATTAGTAATCCTAGTATCCTACTATCCCAGTAAAATGACTCATCTACCTTGATACCTTGTCAAGACCGAGTAGAAAGTTAAGGTCAAGCAATACAGCTCACTTTTTTATATCCAATTAAAATTGTTTTTGGGTTCCCAAGGAGTACCAGCTAGGGCATAAGTCACATATATCATATAGCTTAATGCAAACTCCTAAACTTGGAATTATCCTCTACACAACGCTTTAAATGATTAGCCATCAGCCAGGTAATTAAATCACTCTATAAGTTGGAGGATAATTAGTGAGTTAATCTAAAGACAATATTTGCAGGATTCACGAAATACACATGCTATACAGCGGGTGGTCAGCTACCCTGATCTATTAATAATAAATTATGACAAAGACCTCAGGCTATGGTTTGTAAATAATATGATGCACACAAATCCACCATTTAGAGGCTTCTACTATCTTTTTTAAAAATACCATTCTGTTTCATAATCACACAAACTATTGTAACCCTTCTACGAATATTACATGGGTGATTACTATAGCAGCATACTAATTACACCTAGGAAATCCAAATGTAACTTAGCTTACCTATCTACCCAAAGTTTGCTGTAGACATAGCTCAGTATTCAGTATTTCAGTAAGCTGTAAGCAATTCAGTTATTTCAATTTTTCCACTACTTGATCATCTACATCTAAAGACATTTCTTCTAGTAGTTTTTTCAGTGTTATTCGATGATGATATTGATAACACTATTTTAACTGTATTTCCATACACTGTTTTTTTATTTTTATGTGCAAGATTTGATCTTATGCAAAATTGCAAGAGTGTTCTTCTGATGCTATGATCCTTATATTGATAGGCTATGAACAGGACAATTTACATGCTGCTTGTCTTATCCCAGCATTCCGTTTAAAGAATTCAGTTTAGGCATAACCAAACCGTTGTGGTTTTACATCAGCTTTATATAGTTGAAAAAATGTGATAGCATTGCTAAAAAGTTGAGAGTTATTTGCCTCAAAGGTGTTTGAATTTAGATCATATCATGGATTCAGCATTCAGCGCTACATTACAGAGTACACAATGTGTCTTTGCAACTCTTTTGCCATTGAATCTTTCACTTATAAAACATTGACAATACTTTCTTCTATTTTTCATGTCAAATTATGAATACAAACTTTTGACAAGTGTATACGCATGTAGTTGTCTTGAAAGAAAACATGAGATTTCTACTAATGAAAATTAAGATTTAGAAGTCAAAACTGTTGGTCTTTGTCTAAATATTATTGATCTATTAGAACTTTTGATATAGAGTTACCATTTTGTCTACAGTTTCATATAAAAAGTATAATGTTAAATGATGGACAACTCTTCAAAATACCAGAACTTTGAAATTGACTGGTTTAAGAGCTTGTGATTCCTTTGATAATAGTTAGAATCCACTCGTTCATTTTTTCAGTTAATTGTTATATTGTGGATGTTAAAATTAGGATCAAAGGAGTAAAAACAAAATTAATAAAGTACATTTCAATGCTGTCTTTTTTTTAATTTTTCAATTTATTTACAAATACTTATGTTATTGTTATTATTGCTACGCTATTAATATCATGACAAGACGACCAAATTCTACAAGGCGACAAGAGAACCAACAAATAAATAGTAAATAGAATATTGTCATCAGAGTTTTACTCTGAGACTGTGCTTGCTGACAAGGCATTGGGCTCAGATCCAATCAAGGCCATAATACGATTAAAGTACCAATATTGGGCCACATCACAAGATATTGCTTTTCTAATTACCCCTCTTCAAGTTCCACTCATTTTGCTATGTAGTACATGGTCCTTTATATCAATGGCTATGTTATCACTAAAAATTCTATTGAGCATATTTCTATCTATTTCTGATCTTCGGTCTTCTAAAGTATGCCAGTTTAAAACTTTCATTTTCAATCAAATTGAGTCTTTCCATTTGATCTTATATGCCCATCGGAAAGATTTTATATTAATGCTCTCCAATTTTTGAATATGCCTTGCTTGATGAGGAGATCATGCGCATGAAGCATATTCTATTATGGGCCTACAGATAGATTTAAAAGCTTGTGACCTTGTTCTGCTAGATGCTCTGTTTAGTGCCTGCATTAAACCATAACTGTCACAAACAATTTTTATCATATTTACTAGGTAAATCAGACACGCTGATTCATATTTAGTACTCAAAATAAAGATTAGTTCACTAACCTTCAAAGTTATTTAGGCTTTTCTAAAGCGTTTCAATATCCGTTTCGAAAACAACACAATCGGCATTACAAGCTCCGCCCATAAATATGTGACGAAACCTAGCGTTTTCAGGAACGGAAGTTAGGAATGTTTAGTCCGATTTAGAATAATAGAGATGGGTGTCTTAAAACCCATTTTTATTTAAATCCAGCCTGTAAAATAATTCCAGTTTTTATGAAAGGTATATAAACTATTTAAAATTGCTTGTAGCTTGTTACATGACGTTTAAATGGGCTTAACACCGAGAAAAATGAGCTCAAAAAGCGCGGTTTAATCACAAGCTAGCGTTGCTATCGCGCTTTTTTAAATATGCAATGCTAAATAGCTTATCTACCTTTCTGAAAAAAACTGATAATATTTTTAAGGCTGGATTTAGATATTAATGGATTTTGAAACACCCATCTCTATTATTCTAAATCGGTCTAAACATCCCTACGTAACTTCTGTTCCTAAACAGCTAGGTTTCGTCACATATTTATGGGCGGAGCTTGTTATGCTGATCGTGTTGTTTTTGAGAACGATATTGAAACGCTTTAAAAAGCCTTCATTACCTAGTAAATATGATAAAAGTTGTTCGTGATAGTTATGGTTTAACATATATAAAGTAGAGGTTGCTTTCTTAGCTACATACTGAACCTGTTCATCATTATTTAGTTTTTGGTCTATATTAATACCCAAGTATCTTATTGATGTTACTTGTTGTACGTCTTTCCCATTTAATGAATAGACTGCAACAATGGGATTAGTTCTTGCTATAGACAAGTGCTCACATTTACTGACATTAAATTTCATCTGCCAGTCTTTTGACCATTTCCCCAAGTTTTTTAAATCTTCTTGAAGTTGTAACTGATCTCGCTTACTTTTAATTTTGTGATAAAGTAATGAGTTGTCAGCAAACAATCTAAGTTGGGCATATTTGATTACATTAGGCATGTCATTAATGTATATATGAAAGAGATGAGGCCCCAACACAGAACCCTGAGGAACTCCTGATGTTACAAGGCATGGGTCTGAGTCAACACCCTCAACAACCACAGACATATGCCAATCATAAAGCCAGTTTGCTATCCAATGGACAGTCTTGTCATGAATTCCTACTATTTTTAGTTTGTAAAGCAATTTAGCAAAAGGAACAACATCGAACGCCTTTTAAAAGTCTAGCACTATCAAGTCTGTTTGTTCATTGTTGTTATAGCTGTTGACCAATTCAGATTTTGTTATAAGGAGCTGCGAGCCGCAGCTGTGTTTTGGGCTAAATCCATGTTGTCTTTCTGACAAAATTTTATTGGACTCTAGATATATACAAATGTCATGTGCTATTACGTGTTCTATTAATTTTAGGTTATTGAGGTCAAAGAAATGGGTCTGTAATTTAATGGACACTCCCTACTACCTTTATTTTTAAAAATAGGCACAACCCGAGCATTTCGCCAGTCAAAGAAAACTTTCATTTCGCCAGTCATAGGAGTGTTGCATAATTATTGTCAAAACTTGATATATTCCACCTGCAGAAAACTTGAGCGCTGCAGCAGATAAGCCGTCAGGCCCTGAACCCTTTCTAGCATCTAATTTGATTAACATTTTATGAACACCGTGTGGATTAAACTGAATGGAATCATTAGCAACCTGAACATTATATTTAGGCAGACAGTGACTGAACTGGCCATTATTTTCAGCAAACACTGAAGCGAACGCAACAGCAAAGGTATTTGTGATTTGTAAGGGTGAGTTATCTGTACTGTTCTCAACGCTTTTAATAGTGTTGTGCATCTTCCGTCTATTTTCAATGAACTTAAATAGCAGCTTTGTGTTGCCATTGGTCATTTTTGGGCATACAGATGGTTCCCAACCTACGAACCAGTTACGTCCCGAATGATTGTTCGTAAGGTGAATTTGTTCGTAAGTTGCTTCAGTGCAATATTTTGTATTATAATTTATGTGTAAGGCCTATATAAGTATATTGAAGGTTTATATAAGTATGTTTAAGGCTTGTATAAGTAACCTGTATTGATTTGTACGGAAAAATTTTTAAAATAAAATGGAGATAATACTTTGGTAGACGCCGGGCCATGACACTGCATTTCTTATTTATTGTATGTCTTGTCCTTTTTATTATATTGTTGTTTTAATCGTTATGCTATCACTTATCGTTGTTGTCTTGTCTATTGTATCTACTAAGAAACTCCCACTTATCAAATTCAGTAAAAAACTCAAATTTATTGGGTCTTGGTTTGCTACCACCTGGTTAACCTAGCCTTCTACTATATTTAAGGTCTCTGCCATTAAAAGAAATGTTTGTAAGAATGTTATGACATTCATCAGTATGTGGTCTAGAGCTAATCTCATCAAGGTTGTGAACTATTGCATTGAATTTCTTAGACTCCTTTTCTATGATAGTAGCTTGTTTATAAATACCTGTTTCAACCCTTTTATAAATCTGAGTAATCTCACTATTTTGTTTTACCACATCAGCAAAGCTGTGGTTGTTTTTTAAAGTCTCCATACACATGATTACTGCGTGAGTGGTGTTATCAACTATATCAGTCTTTTCTTTTAGCTCATTATTTTGGGTTACAACCTCTCTAAATGACTCACTGTTCTCACTCAGTGTTTTCAAAGAGCTAGATACCGAGTCAATCTTTAACTGTAGTTCTTGATTTTGGGTTAAAACCTCTCTAATTGAATCATTGTTTTCAATCAATGCTTTCAAAGAACCGGACATGGAGTCCATTTTTAGATCTACAAATTCTAGATTAGTCATCAGATTTGGCACATAGACATAGTCTGGTATTTTGTCACTGCATTCTGTACAATACCATCGAATACCAGGTTTACTAAGCACAAGCAGCTCTGGATTTGACCACTCAAGACAAGGTGCATGAAACTGACCAGAACAACTGCTGCAAAAAATACTGTTAGATTTGGTAAGTTTTTGAACATGTAGAACATGACCCTGTGTTGCCAGTGTTAGATACAACTGCACTAGCCAGACTGGCACTGCCTTTGCTCACTGGAGTAATATAACCCTTTCCACTCATCATAACAAATGCCTTTCACCAAAAGTGGAAAAACAAATGAAAAGTTAAGTGTTTAGGCCATGAAAAGAAAATAAACTCAAAAAGTATGAAGGGCACACTTCCTCTGTAAAATATACACAGTAGATCTGTGCAAAACCAACCCTCCACAACCTCCTGAACTAGGAAAACTATAATCAAGATTCAAACAAAGGGTGGGGCCAAAAAGGCCGACCCGCTGATAAATATCCTACTACTTTATTTAAACTAACTACACTATCTAATAATAACTAATAATTAATATGATATACTAGTGTACTACTAGCAGTAATTAACAAATAGTAATAACATACAAATAGTAAGTAACTTGCAGTGCAAAGAAAAACACGTCCGAGCGCTAAGGCGATATTCGTTGTCTGTATACCACTAGTCATCAGAGCAACTGTGGAATACTTATTAATAAGAGCCAAGAATTATGTAACCTAAGTACTAGTTTTCTATTAAACTGCATTCATAAAAATTAATAGCTGAGAAATATAAACATAAAAAATGGGAATAAAAACAGTGATTTCCTTTGTAAATTCACTTGTGCGAGTTACATCAGAAGCTATTTAGGCATGTCTCATTTTGTCGTTAAGAGCTACCAATAGCGCAACGTTTGTGGAAGCTATTCATTATTAAATTCATTTTATTTGAAGTTTGTTTGTTCGATTAATTTCTGCTAACTGATTGTATTACTCGCTCACACTGTTCGTGCTTTATTCGATTGTCACCTAATCATACAGGATGGATATTTAGCCATTGATTCAGCCTGAATAATAACTTTGTTGATAATATTAGAATAAAGAGCAGTTGTCTACTCACTCATTGTTTGTCTATTTAGTTATGTTTTAGTTCTAAGGCTATATAAAGTTAGTCAAACATACTGCATTGTGTGAACTACAGCATGGTCCTTCTTTAAATAATATGTATGTATTTGTAATATTAAATTGTTATTGTTTGCATGATTTAGTTTAAGCCATCAAGTCATATGAAGTAATTAGTACTGTTATTCTTGGCTAATACTTAGTAATGTTAAGTACATTTATTTAGATCACTAGTACATATTTGGGTCGTTTCGCAGTACTTACTCTTTGGCTTATTTATGACGCTTGAATAAAATTGATAATTGCACTGAAATGGATTGCACATTGAAATTGATAATTGCACTCTGGAAGAGTGTTATTTGAGCCTAGCATCTCCTCAAAAATCTAGTAAATGTTTGTGGGCCATCCAAATCAGCGAACCCGAGAACAATTATTCGTTTGAAATATAATCTCATTTATCTGAATGAGTGCAGGCTGTGCAGCCGTTGGGTGTAGGCCTGCTATACTTTTGAGTCTCAATGCAATTATCGAGTTTATAAATAATTTAGTACATCATGCTTTGTGCAACTATAATTTTTTATTAAATGCTATTGCTTGTCTAATCAGATTACTAATATTATTATTACTTACAAGTAGTAAATGTACGCGCACGCGTGAACAAACAGGCAAAAAGGCGGATTTGAATGGGTAGAATTTATGCGGTGAAAAAGACAAAACTGTGCTCGCCCAACCGTAACTCACGACCTAACATGTTGACGTCTTACTAACGGTTGAGTATTCTCAAAAGTGAGAGCAGCTAGATCTTTGCGTTGTTGAAATTTTCTCTATGTCATGGTGAGACTGAAATGGGCTTTGCGGGTGGTCGTGACTTTGCATATCGAGGATTTAATTGGCGATAGTCTAATGCTTACTATATATATAGCGACAATCAAAAGTGTACGTGAGAGTTCATGTAGCCTACTTAAAGAATTAATCAGCTAATCATTGGTAGACGTTTATCATGCTAGCCAATCTTGTTAATAGAATTAGTATCGTTAACACTTTAGTCATACTGTAGTGAATTTTTGCGCTCCCCTCTCGCTAACATAGCGACTTACGGCACTTACCATCACTACTTAGTGGATTGTCGTTACAAGTTGTCTTATACTGAAATGATATTAGCTGTCATGCACAACTATAATTGTTGCAAGTAAGATGACTGGAATAATGTGTATGGCTCTTTATTACGCGAGCTGCAGATACCCCTACAAAAAGATTGCCTGTTTTTCTTTAGTAAGGCCAACACTAGAATACGCCTCACAAATCTGGTATCCCTATCAAAATAAACATGTCAAACAGCTTGAAAAGTTTCAAAATAAAGCACTACGATTTATTTTTAACATTAAGAGCCAGATAAGTTTTACAAAATTACGAGAAGATACAAGTGTTGAGTCCTTACAGGAGAGAAGAAGAGAGGGTAGGCATAAACTGTTTGTAAGATGTGCTGCCGAGGGCATAGAACCACCATTCAAAGGCGAAAACATAGGATACAATACCCGCCAAAAATCAAATACCTATACTCCATATATAAGAACTAATGTATTCTATCAGTCATTTGTCTCGTACACTAAGAGAGTTAAGATCATGATGAGATGAGAAAAACACAATATAATTTTTAAAAAAGTTCTTATTTTGAAACCACTTATTAGTGTAAACACACTTTGTTCCCACGCCCCTTACGCACCTGCTGTGCGGTCTAAGTGGGAAAATATAATAATAATAATAATAGCTAAAGCTCCACAGATAGAGTTAATGTTCATATTATCCACAAATGTCCATATATAGTTTTGTCGCTTGTCGACAGTATCTCGTGCTCTTTGTTCTTCTGTCTCACTAGGCTATCTTCCTTCGTTACTTATTCTTACCCATCCTGTTCTACACTGGCTTACATATCCTTATATACAGTGTTCCATTGGCTTTCTATGCAAGCTGGCTTGCATATTACTACGCTTATCCCGGGATAGCTTGATATCATGTGGCTATTAGAAATAGCTAAGTTTGGCAAATGCTTAACAATACTTCCATGGGAGAAATATTTTGTTATAATTATTTTATTTTGCTTTTATAATAATAATTACTTGATGTTTAAGTAATAATATACTATTACTTAGATATCAAATTAGATATTAATGATTATAATTTTGATTTTTTTAAGTTTTGTAGTGATAATATTGATGTGAAAGGTAATATTTTTTGTTTCTCTTTTGAGTGAAATACTACGATTCTATGTGTAATGGTTAGCCTCTGGACCTTGAATTCAAATTCATTCAAGACAAATTTTTACCGCAAACAAAGTTGCACTTCTACCACACAAAAATCTGACTGTTGCTATAAAACAAATTTGAAACAACAAATCAATCAATGGCGGCGGGCACTACTATAGTTTCTTTTGAAATTTGTTGTGACAGTAACACGCTGTTGCAATAATGAGCGTAAATATCAATGTTCACAAGTAGTATTGAGATGCGAGGCGCACGACTCTCTATAAGCAATTATCTTGTAATCAACAATAACACGCCAGTGGTTTGTTTCTAAGTATATGGGAACTCTATTTTCTCCAAATGGTCAAAAATGACAAATATTCTGTCAATACTTTCTAGTCAAAACAAAAAAAACAGTATGCCTTTATACTTAGTTCTATTAGTTATGATCTTTTAATAAATACATGTTTACTAGGCGTGTCATGATGACTCCTTCTGTTGACAGGGAGGCTAAATAAACCCTCTCTCGGGGCTTTATAGTTTCCTGGTTTTCCACCTTTTTGAGTAAATTGTGTCAGCTGTGTGTTTTCTTCTCGATGGGTTGATTCTCTGCAGGCCATTTTTGCAGGCTCCTTTGGATTATGTTTGCCTCTCTATGTCTTGGCTCCTTTCTCGCTGCACCCTTCTTTTGTTGTTTGGCTCGCTGCCAGATTATCGCTCTCTAGCTTGCCACCAGTTCATCGCTGCTTTTGCTTGTTGCCAGTTTCTTATATACTCATTCTCAGATGATTGCCAAGTGTCATTGGTTGCCTTAGCTCATTCTTGCTAATCTTACACTATTCTTGTAATGCCTATTTTTAGTGTCTGTGATATCAGTCAGCATTCTTTTCTGACATGTGATATCTGACGTCTTGACATCTGGTATCTTATGAGATTTCATGACGTTGGGGTGGACCAGAGTAATTATACTTGATTTATGTCAATAATTTGGACAAGATTGGCCATAACCTGCAAACCATCATCAACCACTGATTTGTAAAAATGGATTTTGCTTTAATCCTTATCCTGAGACAGCTCTAATGATCTATCTTACATAAGGCAAAAGATTATTCATATTTCTTGCCATGCATCCTGGAGCCATTACGTCAATCTTTTTTTTGTTTTTAAAACATCAAAACCCAAACATATTATATTACGATTTTACAAAGTCATAATATTTATAATAAATGAAGCAAAAAGCTGTATCTATAAAAGTGCTGTAAATATTTGATTTGATTATGACTGGTTGAGTGTTCGATATACAGTGAAACTCGGATAACTCACCTTCGGATAACTCGAAAGCACGGTTAACTCAACGTATTTGTTTGGTCCGTTCCCACGCAATGATAAATGGCTTTAGAAAACTCGACCGAAACTGTTAACTCGAACAGTTTTTTGTCAAACGGCTACCGAGACGGTTGTTACTATCGCTTTAGAATATCACTTTATTCCAAGCCATAGAGATAAACATCGACTTTTAGTAGTTCTTAGGCCTCGTTATTACCAACATCGACAAAATATTTTCATTAACGACTTTTCTAAAGGTTTGGAAAAATCAAATTTTACCAAACATCCGCTTAGCGATAACCCTCCGAAAGCGAGAAAAGCGAGGTAAAATTCGGATAAATTTAAAGTAAAATCGGCAAAATTGATAATGGGCTTTTAATAGTAAAGCAGTTTTGTAATAACTGAGTTACTGCAAAATTGATCTTGGTTAAAACGCTTGGTAAAAAAATACGTATGTAGTTTGTCTGAGCGTTTTAACCGCGATCAAGTTTTGCCAATTTTAGTCTGAGAACATCCTGGCAGTCACATCACCTAAAACAACAAACAAATCTCAAGTGATAGAAAAATATCTATACTTTCTGATTAAAAATATTTAAAACTTCACACGAGAGACCCTTTAACTTGCAACAAGCAATCTATGCTTTTGATTTGTATATAGTTTGTATATGTACATGTATCTACTGATGGATCTAATACGTGCACTTATGGCTGTCCTCCTTATGACTTATAACTTGAATGCTCTAATAACTCGAACACTTTTGCTCGGTTTCTTGAAGTTTGAGTTATCCGAGTTTCACTATATATATATGTACTTGCTTGTGTGTTGTCACTCTGCAAAGTTGTTTGCTCTGTAGATTACCCTTTGGTAATTCTTGTGTTGGATTGTTCTCCTCCATATGTAGTAGTGACAATCATAATTGATTATCATATAGTCATACATCTCTTTCATGCGTGGTGGTGACTACATATATGGTCACACATCTCCTTCATGTGTAGTGGTGACTACATATATGGTCATACATCTACCAAGCTTATTAATATTTATCATCAGCTGAATTGGTTAGATGGCTCCTTTGCTTGATACATATGAGCATGGGAGTAATACATCATTTACTACACCGTTTGTAGCAGCGGGTGGGATTGTTATTTCTCTCAGCTTTTTAGTTTCCAATGTTTCCTACGCGGTCTGTCAAAGCAATGCTTCCAACGCTGATGCATTCCTAGCTGTCATCTACAATGCTTCGCATTCTTAGCTTAGCAGTTTGATAAACAGATGAATAACAGATGAATAACAGATGAATAACAGATGAATAACAGATGAATAAACGTTGTAAGAAGTTGTAACAACAACTAAGATTAATATAATTGTAACAGAATTCAATGGATTCTGATTTGCTAGCATGCGTTTGCTCGCTGAGGCCATGTGATGCTTCCGTAATCATCCGTCCTTGAATGATGTAATTGAGCAGCTTGTGTAGTTACATGCAGTGTAACTGTAGTAGCCTCAGAGTTCCAACCTATTTTCATAAACTCTTGTTGGTTGCGCAGTGCAAAGACCTTTTTGGGATTATCCAGTTCTACCATTCTCTATTCCTTTCTACCAGACTATTCGTCCTGATATTTTTGGATTGGCAAAGATTTTACCACAAGAAAATGTTTAGATTGATCAGTTCATAGTGATAAATAATGCTCATAATATTAGACTTTGGTGTATTTTGTGGAGTTTGCCTCAGGAGACTTCATCTTTGGTACTTTTTGCCTTTGACTCATCTTTCTCAAGTTTTACATAGGTGGACTCATTCTAATTCAGATTTAACGAGATTCAATACAGCGGAACATCTGTATATCATGGTCAATTCACTGAATTATAGTTATTTGTGTATTATACAAATAACTAGGAATCAATTGGTTTTCAGAGGTTTAGTATTTTATATTAAGAGGTCTAGTGTGACCAGACCTATTAATATAAAATTAAGTAGTCTCAAGATGTACTTTGTATGTTAAAACATCAGAGTGGCTTACGAACTGCTTTATTTCCTAAAGATATTTTTGATTTCCTGACTGACTAGATGATCAACTTTGTATTGAGTATTGTTCAGATGGTGGTTCTGATGAAAAAATTTCAACGTTTTCTATTTTACACTAATTCTAGTCACACTAAAGGTGATGGTTTTTGTAACATCTTCATGTTGTATGAGCAGAGATATTTCATAGTTTGGGGGGAAAGGCTCAGCATATTCTACTTTCCTTCTACTCCCATAATTCCTCAACATCATATGATTTGCCAGTTTTAATTGAAGCTACATTTTACACATCTATAAGTACGGTAATAGTAGTAGAGTTAATAGTGTACAATTATAGTAGTATAGTTATTAGCAGAGCTGCACAACGATTATAAAAATTGATCGCGATTAATAACTTACCTGAACCAGTTAATCATCGATTAATCTTAGAATTAATCTAGCAAAAACCTGCATATTCAAAAACAAATAATACAGCTACATATAGATTTATTATATTTTAAACAATATTAGCAGTGGTACATGTTATGTACAATGTACATAAGTTACAATGTAATAATTATGATGAGTATGAAACCTGTCAATGAAACTCTATAATTAAGCAGCCAAGAGTTGAGGCAGCACAGTTTATTTACATTATCTGAATAAAGAGATGCACTCTTCCTACATACAACATTGCCAGCTTTAGAGAATGGCCGCTCACAGGCAGACCTGCCAACCCAAGAGTGGGGCAATGCGTGAGATTTGGTTTTGGGGCAATTGATGTATCAATGATAGTATATATGAAATTGTGGAAATTGGGCAAAAATCGCACGCATTTCTATTTTCTCTTTGGGGTGATTGTGTGAGTCTCACGCCCAATGCGTGAGAGTTGGCAGGTATGCTCATAGGGGACAGTAGTGCTGGTAGTCACTAGTAGCCTATTAGTTATTGTCTGCGACAGCTGGTGATGATTTCTGCGCGGTAGGATGAAAATTATTTAAAATATATCTTAATGATGATGTGCTGTGGTGGTAAGCAAATTCTTTCTGGCATATACTGATTTTCGCTTTCTTGTTTAGGCTTCCAACAACTTACAGAAATGCGCTACCGAGAGTGGAAGACATTTTTCTGCTTTCATGTTCCAATAAAGTGTCAATCTTATATTACTAATATTCTGAAGCTGAAATATGGTTGTGATTTTTTCAAAAAATGAAAATACATGTATAATTTACTTTAAAACGTTTTTAAAAATAAACAAAAATCAACTGTAAGATATTAAATAATAATACTGAAATCACTTTTACTGCTATTACCTAGAAACATGTTCAAACAACTAACCACATGGCCGCTTACAGCTAGATCGGCACGGCGCTTGTGCATTGTGTTGTATAAACAAGTTTAATGTTAGCGAGTCACTGTGTTTTCGTAGTTGAGTGCAAAATAATTGTGGTTTAATTTATTGGTAAGAAAGTGTTACTCGTCATAATATTTATTTGTTAGTAAATTAAATGGTAGTAACCTGCTATGTTAGTATTACTAAACAGTACAAAGGAAAGGAACCACATCAAAATCATGACATGCATTTTAATTGAAGATTAATTGGCTCAACTCAGTTAATCGTTTATTTGTATTAGTCGCCATTAATCGTTTAATTAGCGCGATCATTGTGCAGCTCTAGCTATTAGTGTACCATTATAGTAGTAGAGTTACTAGTGTACCATTATAGAAGTAGAGTTATTAGTGTACCATTATAGTAGTAGAGTTATTAGTGTACCATTATAGTAGTAGAGTTATTAGTATAACATTATAGTAGTAGAGATACTAGTGTACCATTATAGTAGTAGAGTTACTAGTGTACCATTATAGTAGTAGAGTTATTAGTGTACCATTATAGTAGTAGAGTTATTAGTGTACCATTATATTAGTAGAGTTACTAGTGTACCATTATAGTAGTAGAGTTATTAGTGTACCATTATATCAGTAGAGTTATTACTGCACATTAATAGTAGTAGGGCTCTTAGCATACAATTATGGTGTGCAGTTACTAGTGTACCGTGATAGCAGTAGACTTACTAGTTTTCCATTACAGTACTAGAGTTACTAGTGTGCCACTTTAATTGTGAAATTTCTTGTATATCTTTACAATGCAGTGCACATGATCTTTTCAATCCTTTCATAATTTTTAGTAGGTGGTTTTTCTCGCAGTGCAGTAAAACAAATCTTGCTTTACTTCAAGTGTTAATTCTGTCGCTCTAGAACATTCTATTAGTTTTATTTTAAAGGCAAATATGTTAGACCATAAATTTGTTCTTGCAGATACTAAACTCGATTGTTGCAATCCTCTTACATTACCACAAATATATTGCTTTTGTACTTATAGGTTGTTAGTGTATATACATGTATCATCATGTAAATTCATGCAATCATGACAGTGTGTGGATAACTTGATTGCTCTGATAGCCCAAACCACAGATATAGTAAACCCTAGATATGCGAATAATCAAAACAAGTGAGGCCTATAATTAGCATGACGCAACGTCGTGGTGATGTGCAAAGTGAATCAGCTGATCTATGAATTCCTATTGACTTAGCACTAAAAACTGCACAATTTTCCTATAGCTTGTGCATCTAAGACTGCATATTTTGTTGAAAATATATAAAACTGACTTTGGATGAAAAAGGCAAGAATCTTACACACATGGTAATGGATAATACCAATAGTTCTCCAATAGTAATGGATAATACCAATAGCAATGACTGGGTGCCATGAGCGCCCAGTCATATAGCCCCGTATGCCATGAGAGATTTTCATGTGTAATAACTATGTGCACAATTATTCTATTATTATTTAATGTCAGTATATTTTATTATGGCTGGTACTCTGGAGTTCTGTGTGCCATGAGAAATTGTCATGTGTAATAACTATGTGCATAATTATTCTATTATTATTTAATGCCAGTATATTTTATTCTGGCTTGTACTCTGGAGTTCTGTGTGCCATGAGAGATCATCATATGTAATAACTATGTGCACAATTATTCTATTATTATTTAATGCCAGTATATTTTATTATTGCTAGTACTCTGGAGCTCTGTGTGCCATGATAGATTATCATATGTAATAACTATGTGCATAATTATTCTATTATTATTTAATGCCAGTATCTTTTATTATGGCTATAGTACTCTGGAGTTCTGTGTGTCATGAGAGACTGTCATGTGTAATAACTATGTGCACAATTATTCTATTATTATTTAATGCCAGTATATTTTATTAAGGCTATTACTCTGGATTTCTGTGTGCCATGAGAGATCATCATATGTAATAACTATGTGCACAATTATTCTATTATTATTTAATGTCAGTATATTTTATTATGGCTGGTACTCTGGAGTTCTGTGTGCCATGATAGATTGTCATGTGTAATAACTATGTGCATAATTATTCTATTATTATTTAATGCCAGTATATTTTGTTATGGCTGGTACTCTGGAGTTCTGTGTGCCATGAGAGATTGTCATGTGTAATAACTATGTGCACAATTATTCTATTATTTTTTAATGCCAGTATATTTTATTATTGCTAGTACTCTGGAGCTCTGTGTGCCATGATAGATTATCATATGTAATAACTATGCGCATAATTATTCTATTATTATTTAATGCCAGTATCTTTTATTATGGCTATAGTACTCTGGAGTTCTGTGTGTCATGAGAGATTGTCATGTGTAATAACTATGTGCACAATTATTCTATTATTATTTGATGCCAGTATATTTTATTATGGCTATAGTACTCTGGAGTTCTGTGTGTCATGAGAGATTGTCATGTGTAATAACTATGTGCTCAATTATTCTATTATTATTTAATGCCAGTATATTTTATTACTGCTAGCACACTGGAGTTCTATGCGCCGTGAGAGATTATCACGTGTAATAACTATATGCACAGTTTCTATATTATTGATAATACAAAGAGTGACCAAATAGAAATTAAACTAATAACAAACTAATGAATCAAATGAGATTTAGAAGCAGTTAAGTTGGAACACACTATTAAACACCCATTAGACATGACTGAAAATAACTGGATGAGGTAGCTTTTGTCTAAGGTTGGTTGAACTAAAATCCTGCTTTGAAGCGGCATAGTGTATTATGATTTTATTAAATGTATAACGATTTACTATAGTTTTGAGTAGACTGTTGGTCTGCACTGTGCATGTAAAACCCGGTTTGAGGCTATGTAATAAGACATATATGTTATTGTCTGTGATGTTACTTGTTTAAAAGCTCTCTGTGTGATACCCTAGCTCTCCATCTGTGAGCGTAAGCACTTTTCTGCAGCAATACATATTCGGCCTGACGCATCAATGGTGTCACAAATCCTCCTCTGTTTTAAACTGAGATTAGAGTTATTTCATCACTACTTCTACTTCCCACTATTTTTACATTGGTCAAGAACTTGCTACAGTCATCACATTAGAGTTAGAAAAGTTTCCTGATCACCGAACTCCTCATCTTCACCTTTATCAGCTTTTGTCTCTTCCTTCTCCTTTCTAGCCTGAGAATGTAGTATGAGTTGGCCAGGTTTTTCAGCCCTGCTCACATCCAGATTAATACAGTTAGCATTAGGACTTGGTGTGATATCTGCCTTTATGAGCAGTGCTCGAAGTGCAGATCTAAAGCACTGCACATCCAGGTTATTGTCATAGTCACCCTACCTTTCCCATGATAGATTGTATTGTGGAAAACAGAATCTCAATGTGATCCTGGTTGATATTAAAGGTTAGGAAGTAGTTGATGTAAGGGTAGTTGCTGAAAAGATATTGAGCAATGCTATGTACAGATTTGGCTGCTGACTCAAAACCGATGAAGGTTTTCCTATTATTTTCCACTAGCAGCTTTCAGCTTGGTGTCTTTAATTAGCATAGATAGCTTATGATATTGTTGAGAACTTCTTGTTTTGAGATGAAGTTCTGTCTTGTTATGGACAATTCGTGATATACCTGGGGTGTTGTAGTCACCTCTTAGTTAAATGTCACCTCTGGTGACATTTAACTAAGAATATGGTCTTACTGTTACGTTTATGACTTAAAAACTAGTGTGACAAGCATGCTTTCACTGCTAAACTCATTGCTCAATAGAAGGCTCTGATGCTGTGATGCACATCACTGCGATGTAACGTCGTGAAAACAACAGCCAATTATAGGCCTCACTTTTGCTCCATCGTAAGGATAGCTATTCGCCAATCTAGGGTTTACTATATCTATTACAATAACCAAACTGAATTGTTGTGAATTTTGTTGCAAGTCAACCTTTAAGGCTTGCCACCTATTTTTCGAAAAGTGTTGGTATCGATAACAAAGTCCAGGAAAGTAATCACCTCATCATCCTTGTGGGGGCAGACCATAATTAGATTTAATTGAAAAAAGATCAGAAGAATAGCAAAAACAAGATAAGTGGGGTAACTTTTGTACTAGTTTATGGTGCTCGAAGAAGTTTTACAAAGATGGACTCCTTTTAATTCAGATTTAACTATATTAAATGCAGCTCAACTTCTATATATCATGGTTAAATAATTGATTTATGGTTATTTGTGTATTATACAAATAACTAGGAATCAATTGGTTTAAGAGGTTTAGTATTTTATATTAAGAGGTCTAGTGTGACCAGACAGCTTAATACAAAATTAATTAGTTTGAAGATGTACTTTGTATGTTAAAACATCAGAGTGGCTTACGAACTGCTTCATTTCCTGAAGATATTCTTTGATTTCCTGACTGACTAGATGATCAACTTTGTATTGATTATTGTTCAGATGGTGGTTCTGATGAAAACAAATTTCAACGTCTTCTATTTTATTGTGTTATTTATCAGTTTTTGCATCTTCTCTTATCTAAATTTATCATGGAGAGTAACTAGTCACACTAAAAGTTAAACCATAACTGCCACCATCCTGAGTAGAAGTTTTTCAAATAGCAAATCAACTATGCTGATCACTATGGGCACACTATTTTTCATATTTATTGCCTCAATAAAAAAATTCCAAACAGTTTTGAGATTAATTTGCATTTTGTCCCCAAAACGATGTCATTTAGAACACGTCGCTATTTAGCGGATATCGTTAATTTAGTGGCGTAACCTAGCTTACAATTGGCCAATTAACAACGCTAGCTTATAATAAAATCGCGGTTTTTTGAGCTTTATTTTCTCGGCATCCAGCCCATAAAACATCCGGTAACAATCTACAAGCAGTGTTGCATGTCCTATCTACCTTTTAGGAAAGACTGAGAGTATAATACAGGCTGGAAATAAAAAAAGAATAGGTTTTAAGACACCCGTTTCGATAAAATCATTTCACCGCATTCTCTTATCTGCCGTGTCATTGGTCAACCATTTTTTAAATAGTCCTGGAACACAATTATATCTCGGTAAAGTTTCCATCGAAGGCAGACCTGTGTCTCACGTGATCTGCTGCTTATGCAACCTACGGTAATACAACTGCGCCAAGCAGTGTCAAAGTTTAGCGTAAAAGCAAGTTCCGCTCAACTCGCTACAACCCGCGAACATATTCCATTCTCATCCCTACGCTGCGAGTACTCGGTTGAGAAAATAATAAATAACGCTTCTTCATTGAGAATACATCGTGCATCATCCTAATTGTTGATTACGAGTGGTATATAGTCGACTTTGAGTGATATATTGTTGACTTATAGTGGCGTTTTGTTGATTGAGTGGTGTATTGTTGATTGTCTATTGTCAACTTACTGTGGTGCATTCTGTATTGTCGACTTGAGAGAGGGGTTTTGCTGACTTGGAGTAGTATATTGTTGATTTGAGAGTGGTATATTGTTAACTTGAGAGTGGTTTATTGTGGAATTTGAGTAGTATATTGCCGATTTAAGAGTGGTGTATTGTGGATTTGAGTAGTATATAGTTGAGTGGTATATTTTGTACTCATCCCGCTACCGGCCTGAGGTAAGCTAAGGTAAGATGAGCAGAAGATGCGCAGCTGCCAACTGTGAAGCTACAGACCATCTGAAGGCGTGGCCTGTGAGTTCTTCTCTTCAAATTCGATGGACTCACTTTGTCTCGACCAAAGTTAAGAATTTCAAATGGACTAGTAACAGTCGTCTGTGCTTTAGGCATTTCTCTACAGACTCATTCACCAACTATAATCAATATCTTACGATGCCTGGTGTCACGTGAGTATATTATTATGAATGATAAAATGTTATCAGAGATAAAAGTTGTTTTCTCTGTACTAAAGATCTTACACCACATCAGAACCAAGAGTTGCATATCTTTGTTCAAACGCATAAGTGTTTTTTTATTCCTCAGTGCATAATATTATCATAGTAATTCAACCAATTTAACTGTTCTGGTACTAGGTAGCTAGCAAACCCAAACTGATCGCAATGAGAAAAATCCAGCTGACTAAGCCAGAGCCAAATCTTTTCTGTAGAATTATCATGAATAAAAACCATATAAAAGATCCATGAGTTAATGGAGTCTAGCTGCATCAATAGCAATATTGTCAAGTCAGCAGCCTGCATTAATTAACATGGTCTACATTTCTGTGGTTGTTCACCATCTCATCATATATATATATATAGACAGACTGCTTACAAAATTTAAATGAAATACAATCTTTTGAAAATATTTTAGGCTCACATTCAAGGATGATGCTGTACCAACCATTCAACTTGCATCTGGCACATCAGTACCATCACCAAGAAAGCAACAACCTAGATCGCCTACTAAAAAAGAGAGCAGATTAGAGAAAAGGAGAGCACTTGCTCCCGAGTAGGTCACCTCAACCTGAGTTCAGAAGTATAACAACTGTCTATCTCTGCTGTGTTAATGTTGTTACTTTTTACTGCATGATTATTTTATCCCTCATACCTATGTATGAACCATTCTGTCTATAAACCTTATGTCATGTCTGCATGTGCCCAACTTAGTCAAGACAGCTGCCTCCACTTTGTCAATTTAAGGCTGGTTCACACTATTTCGGCGTGTCACAAACCAACCGCGTTTGCATTAGGAAATACTGCGTGACATATTTTTAAATTTTTGTGAAGAAACCTCTTTTTTCGCATGCGGGAATAAAAAATTAGTCCCGCAGCGACTATCATAAACGATTATGAATAAATCACGCTATTCACGGCCTGGAATTACCATCGCTGAAATGGTTCACATTTGAAAGGCAGTCGTCGATCTTGGCGAAGCATCGGGGAAGTTTTACAGCTGCTAACTTTCCCGACCTGTCCGCGATGATCGTCGATGACATAAATTCACGGTTCACATAAACGACGACCAACGCCAAGATATGGCGATATAGTGTGAACCAGCCTTCAACTAGGGATTTGCATGTTTGCCAGGCTCAAGATAGGATCAGTAACATACAGCATGAATAACTTTGTTTGCAGATGCATGTGTTGAACTCTTTCTATCCATGCAAGCTGAACTCTTTCTATCACAGCAGTGAAGGTAAATTATTATAGTCTGAATATATAATTATGACTGTTTAATGACTCACTATCACAATCATTACAAAAAATTCATATAGAAGCATCTCAGGGGAAGGGGGGAAATTACACTCATGTGACAAGGTGACATAATACAAAGTTCTCACAAAAGCTTATGCACTTGGTTCATCATTTTCAATCAGTTTTATACATGTCTTTGCATTAGTCTGCATTATAATTTTCAAGGATCCCACTACGACCACGTCTAACCACACGACCACCACCTCCAAAGAGAAAGAAGCAGCCAGACAATCAGTCGGCAGTCGCAGTAAGCACGATGACAGAATCTGTTTTAAGTGTCACCAAGAGCGTTTCAACTTTTGGATTGATCAAGTATCGCTCATCATCAACACAGTATAACAGGTGAGTTAGTAATATTGTAATAATTAAATGTTTGCATTTCATCTTTGGCTATCTTTTGGTTTCACTGACAACATATGTCCGCTGACCTCTC
Source organism: Watersipora subatra (assembly GCF_963576615.1). NCBI lineage: Eukaryota > Metazoa > Bryozoa > Gymnolaemata > Cheilostomatida > Watersiporidae > Watersipora > Watersipora subatra. The sequence continues at coordinate 51,676,020 of NC_088713.1, forward strand.
ATAAAATGACCTCTGACCAAATGTTGTTTTCAAAAATTTCCAGTAAAGACATTGAAAAAATAGATAGAAGGGGGGCAGCTCAGCATCTCACTGATACCAACAGCTCAGAAAAAAAGTCTGATATTGATACAACGGAAGCAGCACAGCATTGTCATGGTAGCATTTGCCTAGATGGAAAATCTGGCGGCAATACAACAGAGGTTTGTGGGGTTATCCAAAATAAAAATTTCCAAACAAAGCAAACAAACCAGCCATATACAATCCATATGGCGTTAGTTTGCTTCAACCACACGAAGTTTGTTGCTTTTGTTTTGATTTTTGATGTTATGATCATCAATATGTGATCAGGCTGCCAACCCATGGCCACTCATTGGTAATGCTTTGGTGCCTCATCAAACCCCCATGTGTAAACACTTTCATCTATTACTAGGTTGTAACAGCTAATATGGTAGAACATGTGGATGATGATGCTGTGGGTGATATAGAAGGTAGTGTTCTGAAGAATATAGATTATGGAGGAGACGATTTCCTTGAATACATGGATGAGTTAGAAGATGATCTGCCAGTAGATGATATGGAAGATTCTGATTGGGAGCCAGACAGTGACTACGAGGATGATGATGCAGAAAAGGAAAACTACCAAGTCTATAAACAGGCGTAAGTTCATAATGTATGTGTACTATTGTGCATTTGGTTCACCCTATCATTGGCATCTGTGCCTCGGTTTAGGCGGGATAATTTGAGTGTTTTTCAGCTATGCTACAGATGCATAACCATCAGTTATTACTTTTATAATTACAGACAGAGATCATGGTACAATGAACCAAAATACTTGGTAGATCACAAGCAACTTCTAGAGGCACTCAAGTACTGTAGGAAGTGTGCGTGCCTTACCAACGTGGAGTCTACATACAGAGATGGAGGATACGTCAAAATGACAGCCGTTTGTGATAGCTGCAGACACGTGAGAACATGGGAATCTAGCAGTCGCACCAGTGGACGTGCTGTCATAAACATTTTGATAAGTGCGATGATCTTGTTTACTGGATGCTTGCCAACCAAGTTTCTCCGTGCATTCTCGATGCTTAGTATCATGGCTCCCTCCATGCGATCTTTTTTCAGACACCAACAGCACTACCTTCATGGGGCAAGTCTTTAATCTACCATAATGTTTATGTATGACATTTAGCACTGTTTGGTGTTAATAATTTTACCTTAGTCAACCAGAAATAGGTTGACAAAATGAAACGCAAGTATGTCCAATGTCATTCACATCATGGTACAATTGAGTCCTGAATGTATTCACCAATGTTCAAAACTCAAATGAATATTTACAGCAATTACTAGCTTGGTTTCTATCTAAACTCTATGCCTTTTATGTAATAATCCTGTATGTTTCATGTAATACTAGCTGTTTTTCTACACAGGTCATCAGGAATGTCTACAGCCATAACATGACAGCAGTACAACAGGCACTAGGTACAGAGCAGATAGATGTCAGCGGAGATGGAAGATTTGACACCCCAGGACATAGTGCCCTATACAGCACCTACACACTAATGGATGTAAAATCCTCTCTTATAGTGGCATCTCAGTTGGTGAAGGTGAGAACTGTCTCCAGTGAACATTATTATTTTTACTAGATTTGATAAATTGATTAGTTACCTACTTAAATGTTTAGCAACATATTCAGTGTTTCAATACCTATTGTGTTTGTTTTATAAGAAGACAGCGCCCAATAGTCAATTCAAATTAAACATTCTTACATATACAGGTCACTGAGACAACATCATCACAGGCAATGGAGAAGGAGGGATTGATCAGATGCCGTCGAGAAGTGGAAGATGCTGGTGTTTGTATAGGCAGCCTAACAACTGACCAGCACATCATGATTGCTCCTTACATGAGGAAAGAATGGCCAGAGGTTACCCACTATTTCGATCTATGGCATATTGCAAAGAGTGAGTGTTTAATTTAAAAGTTTGACTCTACAAGCACAATATCTGATATTTCTCTGAGATAGATAGAGTAGGTTCAGATTGCGCCAAACTGGTTATTTATAGCGTGTTAAGGCTGGTGGCAAAAGTGTTCTCCAACCTTTTGGAATTTTGTGGTTTATGCACTAAAGTTTGCTTATTGCCGCATGATGCCAGTTAATTGGATATAATAAAATAAGCACCATGCTTGATTTATTACAGTTGTTTCACTTTTATTAGATCTAAAGAAAAAGCTCTGTGAGTTTGCTAGCGTTGCAGCTAACAGAGTTGTTGGTCACTGGTCAGAGACAATAATACGCCACCTCTATCACGTTGTGGTAAACACAGAGCCCGGAAGTCAGCTTAGAATCGAATGGTGGAAATCAGTCACCAACCACATGTGCAACATTCATGTTCACAGGGATAACACTGAATTCCATCATTGTGTTCATGGTCCAGACACCTTATTGCCAGAACCAGATAGTGAAGGTTATCTTTGTGATCGTCGCTGGATTGATAGATGTAAGTAACATGGCTTTAATATTATGTATGTGTGACTGATGTTATACTAAATGAATATTAATTGATTACTTATTGCTATATATATATATATATATAGTTCATGTTACCATCATTGGCAAGGTATAGGTCAACTTAGGCCAAAAGTAGAATTGAAGCCTTGGCACTGCAATAACTAAATATTTTCTTGTTTTGTAGATAGCCTAACGGCAGTAAAACTAAGACCGATTCTTGAAAGAAAGGGCCTGATTGATGCCATATCCAAGGCTGGTAGACTAGCTACTTCCGAGTTAGAATCTTTCCATGCCGAGATCAACAGGAATGCCCCAAAGATGGAAGGCTTCAGCTATAGTGGAATGCTATCAAGGTTTGTACTAAAGTTGTGATTAATTCTCCAGTAAGTCGGTCAACAATGCAGTCAGTGGGCCTCGGAGACTGTTTATAGACTATGATGAGTTTGCTGTCATCACTCGATAGACAAATAGAACAGACACACGAGTACACCAAATCTATAACCTCTAGCCAATGGTAATGTTTGAGACACAAGCATTACTGTTTTGGCATGTCTCAGTCGATCCTTTTCGTGATTCACGGCTTTTGAAAATGGCGACTTATTAAAAAATGAGATCTTGTTTTGGTTATAGAGTACAACTAACTGTTATGTTACATAATGAAAACTGTAACAGAGATGTCAAGCTGAAGAGTGATGGAACGCCACTGGTTGTCGTTCAGAGGAGTAAGGCGACCAAGCAAGTACCAACTGCTGTTCATCGGAGACAAGATGCTACATATAGTAAGATTAGCAGACTTGCCACTGATAAAAAAATGTTCATACCAAACGAGGTATTTTTTTCCATGCTCTCGTAGGTTTCTCAAAGCTGCTTTAGTGATCACGACACAATTGCTTTCACAGTGGTTTTATGCAAACCCAGTCAATGTATCAACCATTTTGTAGTGCTCTTTCATAATTGTTGTTCTAATTTTGTAGATTACATTGATGACCTCTTCAAGGAGCTGGAAAAGCATCTCATTTCAGGATCAGAACCAGTGTATGTTGATGTGGAGCCGCCAACCCTAGCATCAACAGGTTTGTCATACAGCTTGAAAGAGATTGAAGCAAAACATCTACCGAGGATGGTTGCCACCAAGCCCCATTTTTACAGGAGAGTTGAAGGCGAGGTAGAAGAGATAGTCAGCAGTAGGGATGGTAGAGGAAGAGTGGGGGGTAGAAAAAATGCGGATAGAAATCGGCCCATAGTTTTCCTCTAAATACCCTGTGAACATTAAAACCATAACTGCCACGTGCAACTTTTATCGTATTCACCAGGTAAATCCGACATGCTGATTCGGATTTTTTACTCAAAATAAAGATTGGTCCACCAACTTTCAGAGTATTGAAGGCCTTTTTACAGCGTTTTAATATCGGTCTCGAAAACAACACGATCGGCTCAACAAGCTCCGCTCATAAACACGTGACGTAACCTAGCTTTTTAGGAATGGAATTTAGGAATGTTTAGACCGATCTAGAATAATAGGATAGGTGCTTTAAAATCCATTATTATCTAAATTCAGTCTTAAAAATAATTTGTCTTTTCTGAAAGGTAATTAAGCTATTTAACATTGCATATTTAAAAATGAGTTCAAAAACCGTGATAACATCGCTAGCTTGTGATAAAATCGCGCTTTTTTGAGCTCATTTTTCTCGGCGCTCAGCCCATTTAAACATCATGTAACAAGCTACGAGTTGTAACAAGCTTTATTTTTATTTTGAGTACAAAATTGGAATCAGCGTGTCTGATTTTCTTAGAAAATATGATAAAAGTTGTACGTGACAGTTATGGTTTAAGGCCGAAACTTAGGGTGACAGATGACAATTTTTGTCAAATTTTCTATATTACAGATTTATGAAGCACTGTAAGTAGTAGAATGTGCTCTTTCAACAGTTATGCATTTTATTGACAAAAACTAAGACAAAACTCTACAAAAAGCTTTTTATTGACACCCTGTAATAATACAAACCCCAAAAAAACCGCAAAAAATGTGACCCTTATGACCTCTTTATTTGCATAATAAATGGCTCCTTATCGTTTTGCAAAGCTCTCAAACACTCTCTACTTTTATATTTTGATCTACATTGACGATATGGTGAAGTCATATTCAGCCATTGCGTTTGGGAAAAAGAAAAGAAGACGAGTCTTTCCATCTAGAAAGATTGATGACGAGGTTAGCATTTTCGTTTTGCTATTTTTTATTAGTAATTTCTCCGATTAAATTTTTAGTTAGTATGACTAGTTTTAATTAGTTACTAAAAAAATTTTCAGCTACTATCTTTCATCTTTTCTACTATCCATTTCATTAGGCTAACCAAACAATTCAAATAGTATCCATTATAAAATATTGGTTATGTATCGACGATACCGAGTAGATGTTATGCTATTCGATACGAAACATTAACATTGAAGGTTTCCTATTAGGCCTTTCTATCAGTGGTAAAGTTAGCTGTGTTGCTTCAGTATGCTGTATACATCGCAGAATATGAACCCAAGATAAATATGAAGTCTCAGCAAAAAATAATTATCTGCAACTAATAACTTCTAAGCATAAATTAGTTTTTATTTGTAGAAAGTTGATGCAACCACACCACCGCCGAGTACATCTCTTCTCTCATCAGCACCATCTACATCTTATGCTCCAGTTTGTGCTGATCCAGATTCTGCCGCTGCCACTCCAGTTTTTGCGTCCAAGCACAAGCTGGAGACTTTCAGGAAGTATCTTGCTAGCTCGCCTGTTTCTGCTGGTGCTGACACTACTTCTGGTGATACCGCCGCAAGCAGTGTCAGGGCAAGCAGCTTTAGGGTAGTGAGCGTGAAATTTTTATATAGCTTAGTTTCTCATATGTGTTCCGTCTGTCGTAGTACTAATGTAGGGTTAGTTGAGACTGATAGGGTATATGGTATGTCTATTTTATTTGAAGTAGTTTGTAACGATTGTAAGACCGTAGTTATGTCGCGGCACACATCCCCGAGTGTGGTAAATGGTAAGGCTTATGATATAAACGATAGATTTGTTTATTCTTGTAAGAGTAACAGGGTAGGTTATGAACAGGCGTGCAGCTTTATTTCGGATTTAAATTTACCACTGCCTATTACGAGTGCCTCATACTTCGCTATGTTAGGTAAGTTAGCTACTGCATGTTCTACAGCTTTAGAGGCTTGTTTTAGAATCATTAGGAATATTGTAAAGGCAGAGTATCTAAAGCTTGATAGACGTAGTACTGATGTAGATACTGTAGATATAGCTGTGAGTTACGACGGTGCATGGCAGAAGCGTGGACACACTTCACGCAATGGTGTATTTGTTGCTATAGATGTTCTTACTGGATATGTTGTAGACTTTGAAGTGATGTCAAACTACTGCCAGGTATGTGAGTAAGGACCGAAGAAGGATGACAGCGATTACGACGAGTTCTGGAAGAAACGCCAAGATGCTTGCGAGAAGATCCATGACTGCTCGAGCGGTGCTATGGAGAGAGAAGCAGCAAAGATTATCTGGCAGAGATCTACAACAGGGCCTTTACGTTATACTGTTTCTCTTGGTGATGGTGATAGTGCAGCGTATGATGCGGTGTGTAGTCTGAATGTGTATGGTAATGTCAGCGTCAAGGAGGCGTGCATAAATCATGTTGCTAAACGTTTGCCAACTCATGAAATAACTCAAGTTTCATATAGTAAATCGGCGACGCCTATTTCCGGGAAAGGCAAGCTTACAGAAACCTTGATGACCTCTTTGCAGTCTTGTTATCGCAAAGCCATCAGTCGGAATCCAGGTAACATTGATAGAATAAAAAGAGAAATTTTGGCCGCGCCGTATCACATCACGTCTGATGCCTCGCACCCGCAGCATGATTATTGCCCTCGTGATAGCTGGTGTTGATATAAGAATCCCAGCAAGTCATCTTCAAAACCTGACTGACCAAATGCGATGTTGAGTGTGATACGAGAGATTGTCAGACGAGAGATTGTTGGAGCGGTGTGCGAAGGTTCGTACGCAGAATGCGAATGAGTGTTTGAATGGGGAAATCTGGCGACGTTGCCCGAAGACCCAGTGGCATGGTGAGCATGCGGTGACAGTGAGCGCGACGATGGCCCTGATGTTCTTCACTAGTGGTAGGACTGAAGTATTCAAGGTACTGAAGTATTTTGGTTTGCTTGTAGGTGAGAAGTCATTGCTGCATGCAAAAGTTAAAGATGAGCACAGATTGAAGAGAAAGAATCGGAAATCGGTAAGGTTTACTTTCTTTCGCAGTTGCTTGGTTTCATACTCTTGGAAAGGTGGAGTAGAAATCGAACAACTGCCGAAGTAAGTCAACAGCACGTCGCACGACTACTGAGCAACAGAGAAGCGGCATAAATTTTTTTTTCAAAGTCGTTTTTCTCAAATGTGCTTTTTCAGTGACTCCATATGCTACGTGAGACTCTTCTTTATATAAAGTATGTAATATTGTCATGAGATTTTACTTGTATATTCAGAATTTTGTGTAGAATCAGGTGATAGTAACAGATTTTGGCTAAAATCTGCACCTTCTTTGTTATTGTGTAAATTATAGGTCAGTCTTGTAAGATCGATCGGCATAAATTTATTTGTTCAAAAATGAAATTTTGTATTCATTATCAAAATTGTTTCTATGGCTGCTAGAACCACATTCTGAGCTTCAATTTGACACCAAGAACAAGCATTTTGGTGTAGCAGCTTATTTACTAAATCGTCAAATGTGAGGCAAGCATTACAGGTTTCAGCTCGTTTCTTGTTTGGAAAGCGGTGCAAGGCCAGATTTTGGCATTTCTCAGGATTGCTTGAACATTCATAGGCACAGCACCCACGGCGACTTGACTTTTTATTGGCCTAAACATTAACAATACATACATGTAGTAGAATGAATATAATTACATTACTTCGAATGAGACAAAAAAAGGCATTTGATCAACCATGCCAAGCTAGATTACAACCCTACCAGCTGAGAGACAAGTATGTAATATATGTTGTTGTAATCAGTCTAAACAATCTTTCTTTTGATAGTCCCATTCATTCACTTCACTTTCAATTCCGAATAATCATAAAAAGGTATGTTCGTTGTTATGAGACCATGATAGGACAAGTAAGTTGAGTTGGTAAGGTAGTTAGTTTGTTACCAGTAGCAACATGCAACGTGAACCAATGATATAGCACACGCGCAAAGGTTAAGTTGATTTAAGTATTTAAAATTTTTATTTTGGGTTCACATACCTGAGGTGTTGTAGTCTTTTCTGCTGACATTTTACCGAGAATTTAGTCTTATTGTAACGTTTATAACGACTTATAAACTAGTAGCACAAGCATGCTTTCACTACTAAACTCATTGCTCAGCGGAAGGCTCTGTTGCCGTGATGCACATCACTGCGACTTGACATCGTGAGAACAACAGCCAATTATAGGCCTCACTTTTGCTCCATTGTAATGATAGCTATTCGCCAATCTAGGATTTACTATATCTATATCTAAACTCTCTTTGCTTATAGCAATCAGCAAGACAGTTGATAGATCAGCAAGATAGTTATTAAAGGTTGATTTGCAATAAAATTCTCATAACAGTTATTTGGTATCAAAAGATTCACCGTGTCTTACTCTGTTGTGTTGTAGGTGCCAAATATGTGGAAATGTGATAAAAAGCTCTTAAAAGCTCAAAAAGCCGCCGTAGATTGGAATCTCTTTATTTCGATGACGTAGCCATGAAATTTGGTTATTGTCTTGTTACATGATGTTCTCACGTGAATTGAAAGGCCAATAAAAAACTCAATATAAAGCTTATCGTAGTACTAGTTTATGACAAACACTTCGGGTTTTACCGAAGACCCCTTATCAAATATAGATGCTTACTACTTTACGGTTTTGTTTCGGCATTATTCAATCGTCAAGTCGTAATCTGATCATGTGACCCAATACTTCGCAAATAATTTTTGCAGCACTTTGAATATCACAGGTGACCAACGGACTCGTCATGATTATCGGACAATGATATGTACTTCTTCGAGCTAAGGTTAAAAAGTTCAATGATTTTTTATGGTAAGTTATAATATATCAGTGCTAAAAGTGACAGCATTACAATGACGATAAAACAGACTCGTAAGAACAATAGACAGTTTTATTGAATGCGTGAAGTATATCTGTGAAAATATTTCAACGAATAAGGTTGCAAGAAAGTCTAAACAGAAACCATCGCTCAGAACTACATCACATTTGAACCGCTTTGGAAAGGGAATCCAAACTACAGCGATCTGGTGTGGCTACGATTTTCTGTTGGTTTTTGAGCTTTTAAGAGCTTGTAATCACCTTTCCACATATTTTGCACCTACAACAGAGTAAGACATGGTGAATCTTTTGATATCAAATAACTGTAATGTGAATTTTGTTGCAAGTCAACCTTTAATAACTATCTTGCTGATCTATCAACTGTCTTGCTGATTGCTATAGGCAAAGAGAGTATGTTGCCAATCGGCATAAATTTCTTCGTCGTCTGTACTGGGAAACAGTGCTCTGACATAAGCATATATGCAGGCAGGTAGTGGCTTTCTTTCACCTCGTTTCAAACTTGGGTATGCCCAAAATATTAACGACCTGTAAGCGCACAGTCTTTTTTGTTCATTAATTAGTCTGGTAATCTGTTCTTGGGTTAGATTTGGGCCCACTTGAAGCAATTCAGCATCTGGTCTTTGTGGTACTGTAATGATAGGAACAAAGGTTAAAAACATAGTCCACGCATGCTAGGTTGAGATTATGGGTGATTTTCAACCCATCATGCTGGCTGTAGGTAAACTTTTGCAATAAAATATCTACAATATTCTTGTAAGAGGTAGCATTATAGAGCTGCATAATAATTTGCTTGAAAGATTAAAAACATTATAGGATGAGGAAGGGATTTGCTAAACAGCAGACATGTCATGCGACAAATCTCATTATGCAGTGCAAATCAAAACACACCATGGTATGTACAGTAGTTGTGCCACATGTTTCTTAAGGGGGCATACATCATAAGTTCGCCAATGTTGGGGCATGATGTAATGCAGGAAATCTCTGGCCCTCCACTTCTTTGCGTGTCCCATATAGGATGATTCCTGCAGCAGATGTTCATGTCTTCTTTAGGCCAAGCCTGGCATCTCCCACAGCCACACCATTCCTCAACAGGTCTTGGTACATAAACCTGGTAAGGAAGCAAATGTTTTAGTGACAAGAGGTTGAATACAAAGCGGCTTATCTTTACATACATGTACAACTGAGTCTCAAAGTGAAAAATTTGGGGAAGCTAAGTCAAGAATATTAAACTCAATAAATTTATTGACAACACAACATGATGATGAACAAGCCGATATATTCATTTGTATGTATGTATATAATCCAACGAAATCTAATAAAATGAATGATATAACTGCTTTGTACTTTATAACAAATATCGCATTTTTTCATCAATTATTTTCGATAAATTAAAAACAAATGAAATAAAAATAATATTACTCACGTTCACAACCTCGTTATCTTCCATCCTAACAAGAGGTTCAGCCACAAAACCATGCATACCTTCATCCATGGGTACTTGGGTTCCTGCCATTGAGAGCGTTATCTGTATAAAGCGATTTCCGAGCGTCTCGATAAGAATTTATGAAAAATTATGTAAACCTGACCTTGACCTTTGGAGATTTGACATCTGTAACGTCGATTTTCATTGGTAAGCTCGCAGAGCTATTTGTTTCTCAGTCGACTAAACATCTCCGACTTGCGTCCATAAAAAGCTAGGTTACGTCACATGTTTATGGGCGGGGCTTGAAGTGTCGTTTTCGACCCCGATATTGAATCGCTGTAAAAAGCCTTCAAAAACAAAAATGACTTTGAAAACTAGTGGACCAATTTTTATTTTGATTACAAAATCGGAATCAGCATGTCTGATTTACATATGAAAAAAACAAAAACACTGATCGTGGCAGTTATGGTTTAAGGTTTTTGTAAAGTCTTCATGTTGTAGAACAGAGATTTTTCATAGTTTGGGGGAAAGACTCAGCATATTTTACCCTTTTCTTCTCTGATAATTCCTCATCACCATATGCTTTGCCAGTTTTAATTGAAGCTACACTTAATACACATCTATTAGTACTGTACTAGTAGTAGATTTACTAGTGTAACATTATAGTTGTAGATTTATTAGTGTACCGTTACAGTAGTAGAGCTATAAGCATACAATTATGGTGGTGCAGTTATTAGTGTATCGTGATGGCAGCAGACTTACTAGTTTTCTATTACAGGACTAGAGTTACTGGTGTGCCATTTTAATAGTGAAATTACTTGTATATCCTTATAATGCAGTGCACATTCTCTTATCAATATTTTCATAATTTTTAGTCGTTGGTTTCTTTGCAGCTCAGTAAAACAAATATTGCTTTACTCTAGGTGTCAATTCTGTCGCTCTAGAACATTCTATCTGTTTTATTTTAAAGGCAAATATGTTTGGCCATGAATTTATTCTTACAGGTCCTAAACTCAATTGTTGCAATCCTCTTAGTTAACCACAAATAATGTGATTCTATACTTATATATTGTCGGTGTATTTACATGTATCATAAGGTAAATACATGCACTCATGACAGTGTGTGAATAACCTGTATGCTCTGATAGCCCAAATACTTTCACTCAGTCCCTTTAAGGTTGAGTTATTCATGTTCAACTGTATGTTTTATTAGAAATGTATTGTTGCAGGCCATGCACGCCAATACCAGAAAGGGATGAAGACATAACCACACTGTTCATGGACACGCTAGTCACTGACAGGAAGTGAGTCCCAATTTGTTCGATCGTTGTTATGTTCATACATACTGTATTTCTGTTAGTATTTAAAGTGTATATAAAGTGTACAGGTGATGACGGTATAAGGTGTACAGTTGATAACTGTATAAAGTGTACAGGTGATGACTCTATAAAGTGTAGATGTGATGACTGTGTAAAGTGTAGAGGTGATGACTGTATAAAGTGTATGGATGATGACTGTATACAGTGTACAAGTGGTGGCTGTATAAAGTGTACAGGTGATGACTGTATAAAGTGTACAGGTGATAACCGTATAAAGTGTACAGGTGATGACTATATAAAGTGTACATGTGATGAATGTGTAAAGTGTACGGGTGATGACTGTATAAGGTGTACGGTTGATAACTGTATAAAGTGTACAGGTGATGACTGTATAAAGAGTACAGTGGATGACTGTATAAAGTGTACAGGTGATGACTGTATAAAGTGTACTGGTGATGACTGTATAAAGTGTACGGGTGATGACTGTATAAAGTGTACAGGGGATGACTGTATAAAGTGTACGGGTGATGACTGTATTAAGTGTATGGGTGATGACTGTATAAAGTGTACGGGTGATGACTGTATAAAGTGTACGGATGATGACTGTATAAAGTGTACGGGTGATGACTGTATAAAGCGTGCGGGTGATGACTGTATAAAGTGTACGGGTGATGACTGTATAAAGTGTACGGATGATGACTGTATAAAGTGTACGGGTGATGACTGTATAAAGCGTGCGGGTGATGACTGTATAAAGTGTACAGATGATGACTGTATAAAGTGTGCGGGTGATGACTGTATAAAGTGTATGGATGATGACGGTATAAAGTGTACGGGTGATGACTGTATAAAGTGTACAGGTGATGACTGTCTAAAGTGTACGGGTGATGACTGTATAAAGTGTATGGATGATGACTGTATAAAGTGTACAGGTGATGACTGTATAAAGTGCATGGATGATGACTGTATAAAGTGTACAGGTGATGACTGTATAAAGTGTACGGGTGATGACTGTACACTAGACGCTCCTATAACGTATACTTCCTATAACGTAAATTCCAGATAACGTAAAAAAATTAGGTAAAGTTTTTGCTTCCTACAGCGGAAAAAGTTCCATATAACATAAAATGTCAAGTCGGGCAAGTTTTCAAAATCGATTCGAGTGTTAGTTTATTTCGTCGCACTTGTGGAAGAAAAAACGCCGTGCGCTTAGCGTACTATTTATTATATATGACATTCGCGACATTCTAGCTTGTTGAAATAAATCGTTAAATGCGTCGACAAATAGACGAGTAGGATAGCTGCACAATGGTTCACAAATACAAAGGCGACATGCAAGTGTAGGTGTTAAAGTGTCGGTTTACCAGTTTTGTTGTCACGAGCTGGAGTATCGTCGAAAATTATCTTTATCCTAGCCTTGACCCCAGGATAGTAATAGTTGACAAACAGGTAGAACTGCTTTTTATAGTAAAAATATTTTGTTGTTTTGCTTTATTGTACACTTACAAAATAGTTGTTATTAGTTTTTTTTGCAAAGTAGACTTTACCGTTTAAGAAAATGCGCAAATCGTTGTAAATGAATGTCGAAAATGTACAGTTCCTACCAACTTGTGTAAATTTACCACGATCATGGTCTATTAAAACCAGTGGGGTTGATCAAAACAGGAAGAAAAGATGTTGATGCAAACCAATATTTCCACAGTTACGGTACAGCCCATAAATTAAAAGAGTTAAGTAAAGTTTTTCCTTTTTTGCATGGCCAAAGGAGTGAGTTTGGAAAGATCTTGGAACGGCTTAGGCAATTTACTTGTATTTTAGTGACCTTATAACATAAATTCCCTAAAACATAAACGTTCCTGGAACTGATTATATACGTTATAGGAGCGTCAACTGTATAATGATTCTAGCTAGGGATGCTGAGATATCAATATCCTTTCACTGAAATATGGTCTCCTTGATGTTTCAGCACATCTACTCCTTTTTCTGAAGACCTAGTCCATATCTTGCGCTACGCTATGGTCAAGGAGATCAGCTGGTCATCGCTGAAGAAGCTAGGCATCCCCTTCCTAGGTATCATCATACCATAGACACAGTGAGTTTTTGTTTCATGTATCTGTAGCCTGTACTAGCGAAATGCCCGACGTTGCACGAGTATTAAAACTCAGCTTATGAACAATGACAAGTAATGTAGTTGCTTGACGTTTGCCGTTAGCCTGGCACATTGCCAATGGCTAAATTGAGTAAGCCAGTTGTCTACGGCTCTTACTAAAAAGAGTCATGAAAGCAAGCACGAAATGACGCTGCGCCGTAATGGAGAGCGGTAGCTTATTTTCACCCACATAGCGACATATACCGCCCAATGAATCCACCAATCTTGCGTAGAATAATTGGTAAGATATTTGCCTGGTGATGGAAGGTTCCCAGATCAAATCCAGCAGATTGCAAGCTTTTAATTTCAGGATATCAATAGCTATAGCAGGACAAATTGAAGTACTACCACACAAACTTTGAGATCTGTATAATAATAGATAGATTATCGTATAATGCAATGCATGTATTTGCATGCTTGTTTATGACTCCAATGTGCATGGGTACATATATTTCATAATAACATCTGACTAGGATCAGAGGTGATATTATATATTCTAACTGGGACTTACATTTAATAGGTATACAGTCAGGTGTTTACATAAACTCCTCTATAGAATGATATGTATTCGTATATTTTACATTCTCTCATTGAGGTATCTTTATCATAGAACACATTGTATGAAGTCAATGCTGTTCTTTTAGCTCTTCCCAGAAGGTAAGCAGGAAATATCTGAAGAAATACAACAACTATATTGATTCATTGCCATGCTAAATACAGTAACCTCTATGATCATTTTCAGGTAAGAAAGATACTCCTCTATAAGTCATCATACTATTCCAGTATTCTACTCCAACTATCTGTAGTACATATTAGAGGGTGTTGAGTAGACAACTCTAAACCTCTTTAAATTGACCTGAGAATTACAGAAACACAATATTATTTTGAATTATGTATAATTAATTAGACATAGTAAAAGTAAATTCCTGTTTCATCCATTTGCTACCTTTTGTTAATATACATACCATGGTCTACTCGTATACACGTTATTATACTGACAGGTGAATATGGGGCTGGTCTGGAAAGACAAATGATGGTTCCGTGTATTCTAAAATTGAGTTTCCTTCTCGAGAGTCGTGTCCTCCTTTCAGGAATTGCAAAGGAGTGTCAGATGAAGAAATGGTAAGGTTTAAAAGCAACAGTACATTGAACTTGCTAGCATATGATGAGCAAGCCTAAGCTTTTCTGTGTTCTGTATTCCAACTTTCTGTAGTACAACATAAACATGATAAAAACATGTCAAAGCAGAGTTATCATAATAAAACAGAGAATAACAATAATAATTATAACAATGTGCTGATATATTATTCCTGTTTTCTCTCTTCAGTTCGTGTTCAATCTTTTAAATGCGCTAATTTAAGAACACTTTGAGATGCTTTCAATGTAAAAGCTTAACAAAAATCAACATCCTTGAATCAGCTTTTACAAAAACACCAAATCAGAGTCATTGATGTCTTCACATCAACCATCTTTCCTAGGTCAGTATAATAGATAGAAAATAACGGGTTTTAAGACAGGCTGGATTTAGATAATAATGGATTTTATGACACCCATCTCTATCATTCTAAATCGGACTAAACATCCTTAACTTCTACTCCTAAAAAGCTAGGCTGCGTCACATATTTATGGGCAAAGCTGTTGTGCCGATTGTGTTGTTTTTGAGACAGATATAGAAACGCTTTAAAAAAGCCTTCATGACTTTGAAAGTTAGTGGACCAATTTTTATTTTGAGTGCAAAGTCGGAATCAGCGTGTCTGATTTACCTAGAAAATACGATGGAAGTTGTATGTGGCAGTCATGGTTTAAACAGAAGGCACACACAGTAGGAAACTGGCAGAACTCTGAAATAAGATGTGACCTAGATTAGGTATAATTCTGTGACTATATCCCATCAAACCAAACCGAACTGTGCAGGTGCATGAAAGCTAGAGATGCCGCGATTCTACATAAATTCACCAGCCAATTCAGATACCGCTCTGATATACTGATTCTTATTGAAAAATAATCCGATTCAGATACCAATTCAGATCTGTTGTGTTGCATAGAAAATTGTTCATTTTACTATAGAAAACATAAATATTAATGTATGTGTGTATTAATGTATTTAGCTGTTTTTATTGGTTTATTGTTGTCAACGAAAACAGCAACAACGTTAGCAGCACCTGTGAGAGACTAGGTTTAAGACTTGTGAAAGACCTATTATTGTTTAATGCCAGTATCTTTTATTATTGCCAGTACTCTGGAGTTGTGTGTGCCATGAGAGATTGATATGTGTAATAACTATGTGCATAATTATTCTATTATTTAATGCCAGTATATTTTATTATTGCTAGTACTTTGGAGTTCTGTGTACCATGAGAGATTATTATGTGTAATAATTATGTGCACAATTATTCTATTATTATTTAAAGTCAGTATATTTTATTATAGCTAGTACTCTGGAGCTCTGTGTGCCATGAGAGATTGTCATGTGTAATAACTATGTGCACAGTTATTCTAATATTATTTAATACCAGTATTTTTCGTTATGGCTAGTACTCTGGAGTTCTGTGTGCCATGAGAGATTATCATATGTAATAACTATGTGCATAATTATTCTGATGAGTGAGGAGGTAGCTGAATGATGCAGTGGTTAGAGTGTTGGTACGCAAAGTCAAATATATGAGTTAAATTCCCATTTGATGCATTTCTTGTTTTAACGCTTCAAGCCTGATTTCAGACAGACAGACACATATATTATTATAGTAAAGATCTTTATTGCTCTTCTGAACTGAACTTGTAGTATAACTTTATTCATTACTTCATAATAAAACTATTATCTAACAATTACACATATGAATATATATTTACAGGCTAGTGGTATTCTTACTGCTATGGAGTCTCGGTGTAGGGGCAGTCAAGCTAAATACAGAGGGTTTCCTTGTACCTTGTGAACCCTGTTTCACACACTAACCGTAAATGCAAGTATGTGATTTATTAGACCTAGCCACATTAAATTTGGAGTAGTCAGCACAATTTTGTGGAGTAACAACTCATTTTGTACTTCTCTTCATTTTAGTATATTCATGAATCTTAGCCTAATAAAAATAGTGGTAAAAGATTTAGTCAATAATAAAGTTTTTTATTTGAAGATATGCAAAGTGAAAGGGTCAGTATTCTTTCTGTTAACAATACAGTTGAACCTCCAGGTGTGATCTTAATTCATGCTGTTATTAAACTCGTACATCAATCAACTTGAATGTCAATCGAATAAATCCCATTTACAATCACTGATATCAAGTTAATTTCTGACCTGAAAAAAATGAAATCTGTGAATTATGGAAATAATCAGGTTTTCTAAATAATAAATACTTAAATATCATCTAACAGTGCATGATAAAAGCAAAGAAAAAGTGTTACTACGTCAAAGAAGGATATTATTTGGCTGTCTAACTTTAGCAGCGGACTATTACAGCCAATAGAAGTGGAGGTGGCTGAAGCAGAGCATTTTCTCAACTTTAAACATGAAGGGCACACTCGGTGACAAAATCAACAATGATATCGATGAATTCCATGTTTTCAACGAATACAAGAAATCATGTATTTGCAAGAGAATAAAGCTGTTTTGTTAACTTTCAACTTGAACTTAACATTGTATATTTAATCATCACTTTTATTGTTAGTTATATTCTCATCGGTTATATCAACTGTTGCTAATCACCTTTGTATTCATAGATAAAATGGAAATATATATGACAATTCTTTATGCGACGTTATCGACACTTTGTTTACTCGTTGTGGCTAGCTTGGTGACCTTGACTCAAAACCTTTATTCACGGCACTACTAATTATTTCCAGATCTCTCTGTTTCGCTACCTTTTGGTTGATAGCATATTTGGTTTTGTGTTGATCCCTCTGTATCTACAGAAAGAGTCTAATCATCTACATTTTATTATACTGTCAGGCAAATAAGAGGTTGACTGGAAAGACCAGTGAGGATCCTGTGTATTCTAAAATTGAGCTTCTTTCTAAAGAATTGTGCCCCTTGTGCAGAAATCCCGAAGGAATGTGGAATGAAGAAACGGTAAGTTTTAAGAGTATCAAAACATTGAGCTCTCTAACATAGCACTAAGCATGCGTGTTTCTATCTAAGCAAGTAGAAGTTCACCGTTAGTGTTAAATTTCTCTAGACCTTGATATCCAATAACTCTGCCATATCTGGTGATCAAATCCAACCCTCGCATTAATATCACCTGCAATGAGCAACTCATCTTTGCTGGGTTGATTTTTATTTTTATCACGCATTTCAACTGATTGCAAAAGTTTTTCTTGGTTTTTTTCAAAATCTTTCATAGTGGAAATACAAACGCTTATGATAGACAAGTACTCATTTTTCTGTAATGGCAAGTGCAGAGTCATTATCCTGTCAATCACTGCAATTGGGCTTTGTTCTATTTCCTAGGCTATGTCATTTCTGGTAGCAAAGCCAACTCCAGTGCATAAACAAAGAATTGTTTATGCACTTATCTGCCAATCTAATAGAATGCGTTGCTGTTGCTCACTAAACTCCTTGATGGTGTTAGACGGGTCTCACAGAGTGCTGCAATATTAATGTGGTATATCTGAAGTTCTTTTGACAGCGTTAAGTTACGGCCACACGTAACGAATAATTCGTTCAATATGACCGAATTCACGAAATTAACAGAATTCACAGACTTATCCAGCCGAATATCACAGAATTATCTGAGCTGTGCATGCACACCAAATTCGTTGATGAAAAGTTTCTAATTGGTTAGACAAGTTATTAGCGAGCACGATTCTAGCATCTTTTGCAATTAGTATAGTCCAAGACAGGTATTGCGACACGCAATAAATGTATGAGTGCAATTCAACTGCTTCATCTACACCTGATGAAACTGCTTAGGTGGTGCTATTGTTGGTTAGCGAACATGATTCTAACATCCGTTAAAAAGAAACGATTTGTAGCCAGTCTACAAACGATAAAAACCAACAATAGCGCAATCTAGGCCATTGTATTGTGTGTACTATGTTGAATAGCACTGCTACTTTTATTGTGCGTCGTCATACATGTCTTGGACTATACTAATTGCAAAAGCTGATATCGTTTCGCCGAGCAAATCGGTGTGCATGCGCAGCTCAGATAATTCTGTTTTATTCGGCTGAATAAATCTGTGAATTCTGTGAATTTCGTTTATTCGGTTAGATTGAGCGAATAATTCGTTACGTGTGGCCATTCCTTTAGGCAGGTCTCACACAGAGTGCTGCGATATTAATCTGGTTTATCTGAAGTTCTGTTGTTGATGGCGTTAGACATGTCTCACAGAGTGCTGCTATATCAATCTGGTTTATCTGAAGTTATGTTGTTGACAGAGTTAGACAGGTCTCACAGAGTGCTGTGATATTAATCTGGTATATCTGAAGTGCGGTTGCCACCAGTGCAATGTTTCATTATGATTGATTTGAGCTATTACTAGCAAGAACAGGTCTACACATACTGTCATCTTTGGTCTGCTGCTGCGGCTAGCTTAAGACTAACTTTATCTTTTCCTGTCTTCGAGTGCAGCCATAGCACACTTTCTGAGAAGTCTAGTCAGACTGTATGTTGGGTATTTTACTTCATTCTAACGGGATGCCTAATTATACCCATGTTTGGAGCTGGTAGTGCCAGTTTAGTCTCCAGCAAAACGACCTTCAAAGCAGGTTGTGTATTATCCGATAGCAGGTGCAAGTATCAGGTGCAATGGGTAAAGTTAATATACAGTAGGCGCTTCTACAACATAAACAATCTATTCCAGGAAACACTTTCATGAAAGGTGCATGAAAGCTCAAAGAAAATTTATAGAATATGAAATTAACAAAAATAACTCAAAATCATAACCGTAAAGATTGCTCAAGTAATACAGTTTTTGAGTATAATTATTACTAGTACTCTGGCAGTTCTGTGTGTCATGAGCGATAATCATGTGTAATAACTCTGGGCATAATTATTCTATTATTATTTAATGACATTATAATTTATAATGGCTAGTACTCTGGAGATCTGTGTGTCATGATAGGCTGTCATATGTAATAACCAGGTGCACAATTATTCTATTATTATTTAATGCCAGTATATTTTATTATGGCTGGTACTTTGGAGTTATGTGCACCATGAGGGATTATCATGTGTAATAACTATGTGCACAATTATTCTGATAAGTAATGAGGTAGCTGAGTGATGCAGTGGGTAGAGTGTCGGTATGCAAAGTCAAATATATAAGTTAAATTCCCATTTGATGTATTTCTTTTTGTAACGCTTCAAGCGTTACTTCAAACAGACAGACACGTCCCTTATTATAGTAAATATCATTTTTGTTACTGTTCTTCTGCGCTGAACTTGTAGAATAACTTTAGTCAGTGCTTCATAATAAAACTGTTTTTTAACAATTACACATATAAATATATATTTACAGGTTGGTGGTTTTCTTATTGCTCTGGAATCCCGATGTAGGGCAGTCAAAGGGTCAGAGGGTTTCCTTGTACCTTGTGGACCCTGTTTCATACATTAACTGTAAATGCAAGTATGTGATTTATTTGACCTAGTCATATTACATTAGGAGTAGTCAGCACAATATTGTGAGGAAACAACTCCTCTTGTACCTCTCTTCATTTCAGTATATTCATGAATCTTAGCCTAACAAAAATATTGGTAAAGATTTAGTCAATAATAAAGTTATTTTATTTGATGATATGCAAAGTGTTAGGGTCAGTATTCTTTCTGTAAACAATACTGTTGAACCTCAAGATGTGAGTTTAATTCATGCTGTGATCAAACTCGTACATCAATCAACTTGAATGTCAATCGAATAAATCCCATTTATAATCACTGATATCAAGTTAATTTTTTACCTGAAAAAAGGAAATCTGTGAATTATAGAAATAATCAGGTTTTCTAAATAATAAATACTTAAATATCATCTAACAGTGCATGATAAAAGCAAAGAAACAGTGTTACTACGTCAAAGAAGGATATTATTTAGCTGTCTAACCTTAGCAACGGATTATTGCAGCCAATAGAAGTGGAGGTGGCTGAAGCAGTGCATTTTCTCAACTTTAAACATGAAGGGCACACTTGGTGACAAAATCAACAATGATATAAATTAATTCCATTTTTTTCAACGAATACAAGAAATCATGCATTTGCAAGACAATAAAGCTGTTTTGTTAACTTTCAACTTAAACTTAACATTGTTTATTTAATCATCACTTTTATTATTAGTTATATTCTCATATGTTATATCAACTGTTGCTAATCACTTCTGTATTAACAGATAAAATGAAAATATCTATGAGAATTCTTTATGCGACGTTATCGACACTTTGTTTACTCATTGTGGCTAGCTTGGTGACCTTGACCCAAAACCTTTATTCACGGCACTACTAATTATTTCCAGATCTCTCTGTTTTGCTACCTTTTGGTTGATAGCATTTTTGGTTTTGATTTGATCCCTCTGCATCTACAGAAAGAGTCTAATCATCTACATTTTATTATACTGTCAGGCAAATAAGAGGTTGGCTGGAAAGACCAGTGAGGATTCTCTGTATCCTAAATTTCAGTTTCCTTCTGAAGAGTTGTGTCCTTTATGCAGGAATCCCAGAGGAATGTGGAATGAAAAAACGGTAAGGTTTAAAAGTATCAAAACATTGAGCTCTCTAACATAGCGCTGAGCATGCATGTTTCTATCTAAGCAAGTAGAATTTCACTGTTAGTGTTATCTTTTTCTATACCTTGATATCCAATAACTCTGCCATCTCTGGTGATCAAATCCAACTCTCGCATTAATATCACCTGCAATGAGCAACTCATTTTTGCTGGGTTGATTTTTATCATGCATTTCAACTGGTTGCAAGAGTTTTCTTGGTTTTTCAAAATATTCCATAGTGGAAACACAGGTGCTTATGATAAACAAGTACATATTTCTCTGTAATGGCATGTGCACAGTCATTATCCCATCAATCACTGCAATTGGGTCATGTTTCATTTCCTAGGCTATGTAATTTCTGGTAGCAAAACCAACCCCACTCTTTCTTTGTTTATGCACTTATCTGCCACTCTAATAAAATGTGTTGCCGCTGCTCACTAAACTCCTTGATGGCGTTAGACGGGTCTCACAGAGTGCTGCGATAATAATGTGGTATATCTGAAATTCTTTTGTTGACATCATTAAGGTACAACCATGCGTAACAAATGATTCATTCAATGTTACCGAATCCTCGAAATTAACAGAATTCAGACTTAACTAGTCGAATATCACAGAATTATCTGAGCTGTGCATGCACACCAAATTCTTTGACGAAACGTTTTTAATTCGTTAGACAAGATATTAGCGAGCACGATTCTAGCAGCTTTTGCAATTAGTATAGTCCAAGACAGATATCGCGACACAGAATAAAAGTACGAGTGCAATTCAACCGCCTAAACTTACCAAACTGCTTAGGTTGCACTATTGTTGGTTAGCGAGCACGATTCTAACATCTCTTAAAATTTACGTAGTTCGAAGCACATATAGCGACACGCAAGAGAAATATTACGGCACTTTGTCATAGTAAATATGATGAAACTGACTTGATTGCGCTCAAGATGACAATGTTTTTACCACAGAACTTTTGCGGCCTAAAAGGAAATTGTTATTATTAAAAAGAAACGATCTGTAACCATAGTGTACGAACGATAAAAACCAACAATAGCGCAATCTAAGCAGATGTATCGTATGTACTACATATGCCGAATTGCACGGGTACTTTTATTGTGTGTCGTAATACATTTCTTGGACTATACTAATTGCAAAAGCTACTAAAATCATGCTCACTAATAACTTGATAGCCAATTAAAAGCGTTTCGTCGACGAATTCGGTGTGCATGCACAGCTCAGATAATTCTGTTATATTCGGCCGAATAATTCTGTGAACTCTGTGAATTTCGTGAATTTGGTCAGATTGGGCAAATAATTCGTTTTGTGTGGCCATACCTTTAGACAGGTCTCACGCAGAATGCTGCAATATTAATCTGGTTTATCTGAAGTTCTGTTGTTGATGGCGTTAGACATGTCTCACAGAGTGCTGCGATAATAATCCGGTATATCTAAAGTTCTGTTTTTGACAGTGTTAGACGGGTCTCGCAGAGTGCTGTGATATTAATCTGGTAGATCTAAAGTGTTTTTTGCCACTAGTGCAATTTGTCATTATGATTGATTTGAGCTATCACACTACCAAGATCTCTTACTACCAAAAAATCAGGATGGTCTTGTTACTCCTTTTTTCCTTCCTAGCTGATATTTCACTGAGTGATGGCGCCAGAGCTAGAACCCTGTTCTAGCCGAACGATGGTCAAGTTGGTATGATTAGTATTGATTTGAATCATTTCTATATATCTGCATGTTTAAGGTTTAAAGAAACACCAGTTTTTGCTTTACTAGAATCCCTCTCTTGGCAGTACAGAGATGTAATCTAGCAAGAAAGAACAGGTCAACACATGCTGTCATCTTTGGTCTGATGCTGCGGCTAGCTTAAGACTAACTTTTCCTGTTTTCGAGTGCAGCCATAGCACACCTTCTGAGAAGTCTAGTCAGACTGTATGTTGGGTATTTTACTTCAATCTAACAGCATGCCCAAATACACCCCAGTTTAGAGCTGGTAGTGCCAGTTTAGTCTCCGGCAATACGACCCCCGAAGCAGGTTGTGTATTATCCGATGGCAGGTGCAAGTATCAGGTGCAATGGTTAAAGTTAATATACAGTAGACCCTACTAAAACGTAAATTGTCTATTCAAGGAACCTTTACCTTATAGGATTATCTGCAGCGGTAATGAATGGTCAAGGTCATTTACTATGAGTGTAGTTGGTGAGTACAGTGACTATCTGTTAGTTATGTACACCCAGTCAGCAATTACCTGTATCAGCTCATATTTATTTGATTGTTTTGTTTCTTACAGGTTTATGATTTTCTACATTCACTCTATGCAGATGTTAGACCCTTCAACTTTTCTAAATTCCTTTTCTCAGGCTCCGGAGCGGAAACGCTTGCCAGGCGTGGACTCACTGCGAGATTGGGAAACCAAAACAGCCATAGTTCGTGCATAGATGTCTATGTGCTATTTATTGTATATCACATCTGCTATTGTAGTTGCTGGTTTGTTCTACTTTGTTGTCATCAAGAGAAGACTTCGACTGCGCTCCAGAAAGTGTCATCCACGAGCGGAGTCAAACCTTGACTATAATAAACCAATTTACTAACCTAATAGAAAGCTATGTCACCAAAATCTTAATATTTTTTTGCAAATTTTGTGCTAGCTTGCATGCATGCATGCCATCTTCTTTTATGTAGAATTTTGTCTACTGGTGCTCCTTTTTTTAGCCAATTAACTTTCTGCTGATCTGCTATAAGTTTTTACACTAGCTTTGCCAGGAAATATATCTGTAGCGATATTTTTAAAATTAACAATAAATCACTGTAACCGATTGAGTAAATAATAACAGCTATAGTACTATGAGCACATGAGGAGTTGCTGTATTACTATGGGCAAGGAATCAATGAATAGGTCTGAGTTACTATAGCTGTACTAGGAGTACTGGTTAATGTAGAGGGAGCCACAGTTCTACTATGAATAAAAAGGATACAGTGTAGAAACAGCAGTACTTTGCGTCAGATGTAGATTTATTAGAAACATAGAGTGTGTCAGTGTGAGGCTCATGCTGCAAGTTGTTGCTTGATAAGTCAGAGGCAATATCATGAAACTGGGTGAGAATTTATCAAAATTAGAGGATTTTCACTGACTGATACCAAAATCAATAACATTGCAGCGGTTCTAACAACCAAAGCAGATGTTCTGCAGTTCAATAGTACATATGTTTACACACTTCGATCTTTGGAGTTGTTGGAACTTCTGGTTAAAGAAGACAACTCCAAATATACTTTGTGTTCTCAAATTTAAACCTCGTACCTAGTGAGCACTGCTTGTGCAGCTCATAACTGACAGTGAATCGAGACAAAAGATAACAACTCATAACTACATAAACAGGTAAATAACTTTTTACTACCCAAAGAGTCTAATTATACTATATCAAAGTTGCATAAACCAAAATATGCCTTTTTCACCTCCAATAAATGTGATAAAAGAAATAAACTAGTCTAAGGTGAACTAAACTCAGTATAAAACAAACTAACAGCAGTCATGCTATATAAATGGCTTTCATATCAACTGTTTAGTAACTTTTTATGCTCAGTCTGTAGTACCGAATAACATGAACGCAAGGGTCATGACCTTTCAACCTCTACATGAAATAGATTTTATATTACTGAGCTAGCTTTTTAGTGAAACTATCAAATATACACAGCTAACACACAATAATATATTTCTACATTTTTTCTCATGTAGTCTATTAGGGTATTTCAAATGGCGTAAATTTTACCTGCAACCTAAGGGAAGGTTATCATATTTTACAAGTACGGTAAGAGAAAACCTCAACTTCCTAGTATTTCATGAGATCCATATAAATAGTCAGAAACTCTATAATGGCCCTTAATACACTGTTCTATGAGCTGTCACCTTGTGTCACAAAATTTTTTCATGTACATGTACATTAAAACATTTAATGTATATACATGTTAAACACATTTTTTAATTTTAGTATGCGATTGATTCATAGCACTACACATGTATTAGCTCTAACTTTTATTGGTTACACTTTATACATTTTATATTTCAACTGACTGAGCAATAAAACTATCAATAGAAATACTCGAACACTATGAATATTCAAATTCCTTTTATGCTTCCAATATATCTGTTTTTTTGTAACCAACTCTTGATTTTTACAGATTTTTTTACCAAGTTTTCTCTATCTCTAGATTTTTTTCTGTCAACTGCCACTACTCTCAAAGATCTCTTTAGATCTATGTGAGTACTTTTAGATCACTGAAAGTAATTGGTTTATCTAACATGGTAAACTTCGTAACTAAACAGGTTCCTAGTCATGTGAAAGTCTGGTAGGCGTCATCTCTCTGATAAAATCAATACCAAGCATTATGACAGATATTTAGTCACCAACTCAAACAACACACCTCTTGGCATTTAGCTCTAAGGTATACAATTTATGTCAATGATTAGCTAATCAGAGATCTGCTCACCATGCCGGCTGTTGCTATGAGCCAATGGGAAGAATATATTTTATCTCAAGGATTTATTTTAATACCTCTTCCTTGTCATGTGGTAGCAGGTGCCCATTTGAATCTGTATAATAAATAACTCAATTTTTACGGTTCATTTTATGAAGAGAATATTATTACTATTTGAAAACCATTGAAACAGTAAAGTAATGCCAAGAGTCAGATATTTTTTGTCATCATATTAACACACTTACACTTCAAATACTTATCAAAAGTCCTGATGACTTACACAATAACATTTACTAGTAAGGCTCTGAGAGCATGTATTAACATGACTCATAGCTTTTGTAACAATACATTCCCTCGCTTTAAGATTTATCTCCTCGCACTTATTACCTCTATTGTTAAAGAGTCCTGTTAAAGAATCTTCATGGTTTGCATAAACTTGCCAGCCTCACAGTTACGAATAACTTCCCTATACAAAATATCTTAACTACCATTCAATACATTATTATGACATCAATAGTGAATCTTTTTAGCTTTCGACATGTCTTGAGATTACTGCGGAGACACCTACACATTTTATCACAAAGATACTATGTGTTCATATTAGAGTATTAAGTAGCCTTTTGAATCATTGAATCAAATATGTTTCATTGATCAATTCTAAATCAATGCAATAAAGAATGTTGGTACCCATATTTGCGTTTTAGACTGCAAAGGTATCACAACTCCAGCAGCATCAACTGATTCTCTGCATCACAAGTCAGCCATACATATAGAGCTATTAAACTGAATTTTCTAGCTGACAGAGTGAAATTTGTAACTAAACAGGTGTTTGGTCATGTGAGAGTCTGGCTGGCGTCACATTTTTGATAACAATGCTATTTCCAGCGTGTCAAACATTTTATCACATCTTAAACGACCACCTTCTGACCTTTAAGCTCCTTATGTATACAATTTACATGAAAGTTTATCTTATCATAGTTTCACCGCAAACAAAATGCTGCCTGTTATCATGAAACTCCTGAAACAACTCACCTGGTATTTGATCTCCCCCCAAGAGCCAATTATGTATGTTTACTTTTGACATGAGACACTCGAGTGATACACTTTAACCTTTATACCCTTAAATCTTTATCACTTATTGACATACCCTTTAGTGACAAACTCTGTTTTCAACTTCCATAATAAAACGCTCCAGTTAATTGGGTTGATATTTCAATATGTGAGCTTCAATAAAACATTGACTTTATTCCTGTCATCATAGTGATTCAGCACCATAGTGTCATATAAAACTATCTTATAGACACCCCAAATATCTAAAATATCTTAAAATTATTCAATGTAGTTCTGAAGATCTCCAGAATTAATGTTACTCCTAGTGTTTGCGGCAACTCTACTGAAAGGTGAAATGTCCACCATCTGTGAACTTGTTGGTTTTTCTTGTTGGTCCCAATCTGTTCAAGGAATCATATTCACTCAACTAATATTTCCTTCTTCAAAGAGTCAACTTCCATAGAATGTGTAGGTAAACCTGTTAGTTTAATTAGATCCAGATTACTTGTTGTAAACGAGAGCTTACACTACTGCAAAGTTTTTCCAGTCATTTCAACAGCTTGTTTATTGATGTCAATAACCTTCACAGCAAAAATAAATCTTATGTATATGATAATAAATTTAACAAAATCATACAATTGCTATAACTTTAATTTTTTAAATTATATATTATGTATTTTATATTGGAAAGTATGACATCAGAATTGTCTCCTCTCAGCAGTTGCATCTATCGTGGACAAATTATATGTTGATGGCAGATATGAATAGTGAGGCTATCTGTTATAGATCACGCATGACTCATTAAATATATGTGATAGATCAGCCATGAATACTAAGGATATCTATTATAGATCTAACAAATACTAAAGCTACCTACCATAAGTCAGACATAAAAACTTGGGCTGTGTCATAGATAAGACATGAATACTAAGGCTATCTGTCATCGATCAGACATGGATACTAAGGCTATCTGTCATCAGCCTTAGTGTTGGCATACAGTAGCACTTCTCCTGGCCGCAGCAGACAAGTGTGCTATTTGTTGGTGCATTTTGGACATTTTCTCTTATTTTAAAAAGGTACTTTTTGTAATACGTTTACATAAGAGCCCAGCGCGTGGCTTGACAAGAGATCCTTTGGTACGACTTGCTCTCCAAAAATGCCCACTATTTTTGGAGATGAATTTTACTGCAACTTAGATGGTCTATGACTCTACATTAACATTATACAATCATGGCTGTTTCTGTTAGCCATTTTAGAGCCTTTTTAGGCCAGCTGCAGCAGTGAGACCAGCTCTAAAGCATTGAAGGGTCCACGATAAGTGGGGAATATCATCTGTTAATCTATGGTGGTCTAAGAAATTTGGAATTTTGCCAAGCTATGCAGGCGGTATTATATAGCATGAGTGCAGTTCAATGATGGACATATTTGTTCATAAAAATCACTGCTAGATGAGAAGAAAGGAGAAAATGTAGGCTATAAAGTACAAATATAAAATTGTATTTAATTATAAATCTAAAACAAGAACTACAAGTGATTTCAACTAAACAAAGATAAATATATCAGCCCAGAGGTTCATGAAGCTGATCTCCTGTCTTGTCTGTATCAGTGGGAGTACGCAGATAAATATCTAGTCTGTTAAGTCTTTCCATCATGGCAGCCGTATCTAAGGGAACAAATACTTATCAGTATCTATTGTAAGCAACCATATCATTCATCTCTATCTATAAAAATTGCGCCATCTCACAACCACCTTGTGTAAACCGTCATTCAGACTAAGGGTAGGTTTAAAATAGATGGTTTGGAGTTGTAACAACTGCAGTCTAATCTGTTAAGTATAGCAATACAATTTAGACGGAATTCATACGACCATAAAAACAGATTTGAGCGATTGGCTCCATTGGAGCATTAACCAATAGAATTAACTGCTGACCAGCCAATAGCAGTGATAAAACAAAACTCATCATATTCATTCCTTATAAGTTAATAACTAGCAAGACAAAGTACACATGCAGGTAAATGAATACGTGTTGTTACCGATGAACAGTAAATATGTGGATGTTAAAATTCAAAC
The DNA here is from genome assembly GCF_963576615.1 of Watersipora subatra. Taxonomy (NCBI): domain Eukaryota; kingdom Metazoa; phylum Bryozoa; class Gymnolaemata; order Cheilostomatida; family Watersiporidae; genus Watersipora; species Watersipora subatra. The sequence goes on from NC_088713.1 coordinate 51,704,806, forward strand.
ACGACTTGAACTGTGTGTAAAAACTTTACCTGCTGTCTTGTGATTATCTGCTTCTTGCAAAGCTACAATCTGCTGCTGAGACTCTACTAACCCCTCTCTCTGATTGACCAACTCTAAAACAACAATAGAATCAAGGCTCATGTACTGGTACCGTTACATCTTACAATAAGAATCAAAAAGCAAATGTAACATGACAATTAGACAGCTTTATTAGCAACTGAACCAGAGTTAACCCTGGCCAACTCAACACTGAACAAGGTCAGCTGACCAGCTGGTACGTAAGACAAAAGATAGAGGGATGAATCATCCTAAGCTATTTATAGAGCACTAGCTGCACATGTCTGGGCAGGAACTAAACTGAACTCTAGTGATAGTGCATACATACCCTACAGGATGAATTTATTCACGGAGTTATATTTCGCGAAAATTGTCTTTTCATGCATATTCGCGGATGAATTTATTCGCGGCTGAAAACTGCCGCTCTCTAGGAAAAGTTAACTCTATTGCGGCTAGTAATAGTTATTACTACGCATGCGCACACCGCGTGTTCCGGTTTATAATTAGCTTACAACTGCGAGGCGATCATGCTATTCTACGGTAAACAATTTTTGCTGCGTCCAGAGGTTTTCACGAATATTCACCGCTTTGGAGGCCTTTGATAAGCCAACAACTTTTAATAAGTAATGAGTTTTTACATTTACTAAATTAGTTGAATTTTACTTTGGTTCTTCGGTAAAACGCAATACTACCGTATTTTTTTCCATCCCTACTGCTTCATTATTTGTTTTAGTGTGAGAGAAAGATTTTTCATCATACACCGAAGAACAATGATTGCAAGGGTGGTAGATGTCATTCTTAGAAGAACACCAATCATTCAGGGAGGTCTGGAAATTGAGGTTGAAGTGACCGCAGCTACTTACGAGAAGAATATATCTGTTTTTAAAAAAGGAACAGAAACGCCTTTACGAGCACAAATCTTTGGCCAACCGGCAGAACTTTGCAATAGTAAGCCACGAGGAGAGTTCTGATGATAACTTCCTTACCAGCTATGTAGTAGCGAGAGAATCGCCTTCAACACCTACCCAAGACAGTGACAGATCTGCTATTAGTAAAATAACTAGTCAGAAAGCACCATTACACGCTAGTATTCACATATCAAGAGTACCAGTTTAATTTTATTGCTAGACAACCGCCATATGGACTAAACTGTTTATATTTACTCCATTCATCATTTGTAAAACTTTATTTGTATTTGAAATATTTTATTTGTACACTTAAGTTTGTAATAAATTATAATATTATTACATTATTATAATCTATACATGAAATAAAATATATAATTTAATCATGTTTGCTACAGCGATATCAAGGAGATGTCGATGAAGGGGTCTAGGTTGACTGGTTGCCTTTCTGCCAAAATTCCTGCCTTGATGAATATTACTACTTGTCTCTAGTTTTCGTAATCGGAGTAGGTTGTTTCATTTTCAATCTGCAGTAAACACAAAAAAGAAAAAATATTAACGAGTGTTGAGGAAGTACAAAAACAATAGCTGAAGTATTTGATGAAAGCGATCAGTTTTTAAACAAAAGAATTAACTAATGCAGTTGATTATGAAAAAACGTATCTGCACTGCAAATCAAATACATACCATAATATCCAGATCAGAATCATGATCGTCCTTGACTTTGGTATTAGAGATTGATGAAGTTGATTCTAATGTAGAGAGACTAGGAGAGCTTTTTTGCTATGCTGAAGCCATGCCGAATAACTTGTAAAAACTTTGAATAATTTTGTAAAGTTTGACGCAATGGCAATAAAGCTCGAAGCCTGGCGATGATTTTAAAGAAGTTTTGGAACTCGGCTACGTTTAGTACTTCTGCCTCGTGGCTATTTTCGCAATGACGCCATTCTGCATATCTTGTGACAACCTCGAATAATTTTGTAAATAAATGTGATGCATTGCCAATGGTGTTAACTCAAAGCTCAGACAATGATTTTAAAAATGTTTTGGAATTCAATTACGTTTAGTATTTACATTAAAAACTAGGCTAGCGACTAGTTTTCAAATTGATGCAAGAGTTATTCTCTCCTGTGATTAAAAATAGAACTAATTATTCACTGAATTTAATAATTCGCGGGATTAACTGCTCGCGAAATCGCGAATTTTTATGACCAACGAATATTTTCATCTTGTAGGATATTAGGTGCTACATACAAATGAGGTGTATAGATGTCATCCATATTTTATGACCAGAAATAACTATAATAACATGATAACTATATGGCATTAACCATAAGAAAGATGTAAAGATGTCATCATTATGTTATGACAAGAAATAAATCCATTTCTACTGAAATTAAAAACTCACCTGCCGTCTTGCGATCATCCGCTTCTTGCAAGGCTACAATCTGTCGTTGAGACTTTACTAACTCCTTCTTTAGTTTGATCAATTCTAAAATAACAATATAATCAGGGTTCATATTCTGCTATTACAAGTTGATGAATTGCTTTAACAGCAGCAGCATCAACTACAAAATCAAACTAATCTTATTCTATGCTTGCCTTTTGTTTTGTGTCTGTCAGCTTCATGAAGAACAGCAATTTTCTTGTCAGCGGCAGCAAGGGCTACAACAAAATAAAGAATAAGATTTTGTTATAATTAACAGACAAATCATCTTATAGATAGGAAGACCTCCTCATCACTCAGTATAGCCTCTGATACTGCTGGTTTCCGTTTTCAAAGTAATCTTATTCTATGCTCACCTTTTGTTTTGTGTCTGTCAGCTTCATGAAGAACAGCAATTTTCTTGTCAGCGGCAGCAAGGGCTACAACAAAATAAAGAATAAGATTTTGTTATAATTAACAGACAAATCATCTTATAGATAGGAAGACCTCCTCATCACTCAGTATAGCCTCTGATACTGCTGGTTTCCGTTTTCAAAGTAATCTTATTCTATGCTCACCTTCTGTTTTATGTCTGTCAGCTTCATGAAGAACAGCAATTTTCTTGTCAGCGGCAGCAAGGGCTACAACAAAATAAAGAATAAGATTTTGTTATAATTAACAGACAAATCATCTTATAGATAGGAAGACCTCCTCATCACTCAGCATAGCCTCTGATACTGGTGGTTTCCGTTTTCAAAGTAATCTTATTCTATGCTCACCTTTTGTTTTGTGTCTGTCAGCTTGCTGAAGGGAAGAAATTTTCTCATCAGTGGCAGCGGCATGTGCTACAAAAAAGAAAAGTGAAGCTTCAGTAAATGCTAAAAAACAAAAACTAAAAATTACTTTGATTTAATCCAATTTCTGGGAAAAAGTTTACGCTTCAAGATCGGTCTTCAAAGCAATCTTATCCAATCTTATCCTTATCAAAAGTTTACCTTTTGTTTTGTGTCTGTCAGCCTCATGAATAGCAGCAAACTTCCCAAAAGCGGCCGTGACAGGAACTACAACCAAGTAAAATTAAAAAATACTTGTAATGGTATCTCTGGGAAAAAAGATTGCTGTCATCAGGAGTCAAACTTTAGACTTTCAGCAATGTAGGCTGACAGTACCACCTGCACTAAGTGACTGCCTTTCAACATTCAGGAGTAATTAGCCAAAAAGTCACGCTTGACTGCATTGGACTGTTGGAGTACTGATACTATTAATCAGAGCTATTGGATAATTTCTCAAAGCATAGCCTTTGAATATGTTAATAGTTGAAACATAGCTTCAGAATCCACAGCTAAGAGTTGATGGTAGGAATTACTAGTGAATGAGAACCAACTAGTGTTGCTACTGGCTGCAAATATTCTAAAAACTACTGCATGTTGTACTTATCTTCTTTAAGACTATAACCAGATGTACAGACTCAGTGAGTAATAATAGACTGAGAACCTGCAATTGAACTGTTAAAAAACTTGCGTAAAACTATACCATAATTTATGCTTACTCAAACATTGTGATTCTATCTTTAGCAAGAGCAAGAGCTGCTCTATAGGAAAAGATATTTACTATAATAAGAGCCGTGTGTCTGTCAGAATTACTACTACTATAATTCTAGTAAATATCTCATGTTTATATTCAAAACTGTAGTGAGTGATAAGATATACATGAATCAGGAGAGTTCAGCTAAGTGCTGACTAATAGCTGCCACAAGGTGTTGAGCTGCTAACATCACTTTAATCCAATCAGTTTTGAATAAGGAATCAAAATACTCAGACTATAATTATCCAAAAGAGAGCAGAGGTGATGCGTGATTAGCAAGGGCTGAGTGTTGGCTGAAGAGAAGAGGCTGAACTGACAGCATTTAATACAGAGACAGAGCTGAACTGCTTCTACAGCCCACTGCAGTTTCTATGCAAGAAAAATGTATATGGAAATCCCCAGGGTATGTTTATAAAGATACCCTGGGGACAAGCAGAGAGTTATGCAATAGAGTAGTACAAGTGAGTAGCTGGTATCACACTGTATAATAATCCTACCTGCTAATACTGGCTGCTTCCAGCTTTTAAGCAGCTCTACTGACTCTTTTGCTCCCACACACTCTGCAGCCTTCAGAGGAGTTCTACTGTCTCTGTCCTTTACACTGAGGAGAGCAGAGACTTTATCAGGAGGGATGGAGGTCAGCATTTTCTGTAGAGCTGCTGTATGTCCCATGTAGGCTGCCTTGTGCAGTGCTGTGTTTAGGTAGGGAGTATGTATGTTGAGCAGGGAGACTCGTTGCTCTACTGCCAGGCTGATCAGTAGAGACTCTACCATCTCTGTATAACCTCTCCCTGCAGCCCATGTTAGAGCTGTCCAACCCACTCCATCCTTCACAGCTATCAGCTCATACTTCTTACCAGAGGATACTGTATGAAGTATGAGCTCTACTAACTCTCTATCTCCCTTCAATACAGCCCAGTACAGAGCTGTATATCCACCCTCATCCTTCTCAAACAGCAACTCATCTGCTATTCCTCTCAATGGAGTGAGTAACAGATGAGCTACTACAGGGTGGCTAAGGTAAATAGCCAATAGCAGAGCTGTATACAACTTACTCCCTCTGATAGTTTTTATAAGCTGAAGTAGCTGATTAGGAGGGGTGGTTGTTAGAGCAGCCCTAAGAGAGGTAATGTCAGGCGCTCCACTAGCTCTAGTGTATTTCCTAATCCATTGCTCCATTGTATCCTGTAAAGTACTCAACACAGTAAAATATGATAGAGAAAAATGAAGACAAATTGTGACTCAACTGCTGACTCTGTGTGAACTGATGACTTATAAAGCTGCCAACCATAACATAGTTGCTGCAGGTGAACTCTGGATATTAACAGAGTATAAAAAAGAGACTAGGAATGTGATACTCAGAGCTGGGAAATCAAGCATCAACACTCCTGCTATTTGCTCTCTCATGTGTTAAACTAATTGAAATAAACTCAGTAAAATTTTAACAATGATAAATCAGGAGACAGCAATAAGAATCATAGTCTCCTACTTTAAACAATAATTTCCTATAAAACTGGTGACTAAATACAATCAGTGGCCTGCAGCTGATTCTGACCAGAATAAAGGGAAGAGAAGCAGCTAAAAACTTTAGTTTCAGAGCTCATCATTATATTCATAAGAGGAATATGACATATTTATAGTAGGAAATGTTTGCAGGTATAAAAATGACTGAGGAATGAAACCAGAGACTCCTGACCTTAACTTGACCTCACTAATGGGCCGACTCTATGAGTCTCCTCAGGGTAGAGAGTGATAGTCTCAGGAGGTCAGAGTTTTATTATAATAACACTGACTCAGTGTCTCTCCAAATCTACTCTATTATTCCCAGTAAGTATAATATCAACATATGCTAATATAACAGAAAAGTGATACTTACCTGTAGGTGCTCTGTAGGTGAAATGCTTGTTGGACGCTCCATGTGTTTTATAGCTTGAAAATGTCTCCGCCCCTTATTCAACAATCTGCCTCTTGATTGGCTGAAGCAAATACAACTTGTCCAATTACAGAATAGTTCGCAGGCCAGTAATGACAATGAACAGTTAACATTGTAATAATATTGAATAATGTACACAGGAAACAATATTTCAATAATTCATCATGTGAATCTATTATATGAAAAAGGCATTTGATGAATGTTTAAAGGTTGACTTGCAACAAAATTCACATTACAGTTATTTGGTATCAAAAGATTCACCATGTCTTACTTTGTCGTGTTGTAGGTACCAAATACGTAGAAAAGTGCTCACAAGCTCTTAAAAGCTCAAAAACGAAAAGCCGTCATAGATTGGAATCTATTTATTTCTCTGATGTAACCATGTAATTTGGTTATTGTCTTGTCACGTATGTTCTTACGTGAATTGAAAGGCCAATACAAAGCTCAATATAAAACCTATCGTAGTACTAGTTTATGACAAACACTTTGGGTTTTACCGAAGACCCCGTATCAAATATAGATACTCGCTACTTTACAGTTTAGTTTTGGCATTATTCAATCGTCAAATTGTTATCTGATCACGTGACACAATACTTCGCAAATAATCTTTGCAGCACTTTTCGATTATCACAGGTAACCAACAGGCCCGTCATGATTATCAGACAATGATATGTGCTCTTTGGAGCTAAGGTTAAAAAGTTTCACGATTGTTTACGGTAAGTTATAAGGTCTCACTGCTAAAAGTGACAGCATTACAATGACGATGAAATAGACGCGTAAAAACAATAGACATGGTTTTTTTGAATGCGTGAAGTATATTTGTGAAAAAAATTCGACGAATAAAGTTGCAAGAAAGTGTAAACAAAAACCCATTTCTCACAACTACATCACATTTGAGCCGTTTTGGAAAGGGAATCCTAACTACGGCGGTCTCGTGTGGCTGCGATTAACTGTTCGTTTTTTAGCTTTGAAGAGCTTGTAATCGCATTCCCACATATTTGGCACCTACAACACAACAGAGTAAGACATGGCGAATCTTTTGGTATCAAATAATTGTAATGTGAATTTTGTTGCAAGTCAACCTTTATAGCGAATCCAGGACTAATGCTAGTTATATGTGAGCCTAGCGTCACTAGTGTTTTGCTGCATTAGATTACTGCCGGGTCTCACTGCCAATATGGGAACCAAGATTTACATGCTGGTGTCTAAGAACACAGTAATATTATATCCTTACTTCAGTAACTCAAACATCCACAATGTTCAATATAGTTTGAACTATTGACTAGTTGAACTGTTTATATTACTATCAAATGCATTATTGCAGCTTCACAACTCATAAAACAGCATAATATTCTTCATCTTCCAGCATTTCAGAAGTTTGAATATGCCTAAGCTACGAGTATATGTTTTACATGCGAGCTCTATTTTTCATTCTAACTGCACTAGCGAAATCTTGTACTAGGAAGTTTTGAACTGTCTCCCATCTTTATCATGAGCTCAAAAAAGTTTTTATAGTAATATCGTTGCTGTTAAATATAATTTTTGAACAATAACTTTGAAGTTATTGCGATCATATAGCTTCCTGCCATAATTTAAAAATCATAGAGTGTTCAGTGAGTTTAAAAAAGAGCATGATATAGTACAAAGGTTTTCAGAGCAAACACTACTATGCTGAGCCTTGTACATATGTCAGCGAAAAAATGAAGCAAAACCATCAGGATTTATAAATTGTTCATATGAAATGTTGTACATAGACACTCACCATAACAAAAGTAGATCTCTAGCTCTCTGCATCCAACTCAAGCTGTCTCCGCTCTCCTCTAGTGATGAATGTAAACTGACAGTTATAAAGCTATTGCCACACAAGAAGCCCAAACCACCCCGGGGTACCAGACAAATACCAGACAAAAAGGCCACCCAACTGTAACAAGCCACTGTACTTGAAGGCTACAGGAAGTAACAATGAGTACACAACTCCAATGTGATCTACTGGGAGTAGCTCATCTATCTACAAATATTGAATGGTTGCACTGCTTGTAGGACAAAGATAAATCACTGAATGGATAACAATTCCTCTTTCATTTTCAGCATATGCTAGACCAGGCTTGTGAAATATGGCCTGTGAGCAGGACCTGCCCTGTTGGATGATTCAATCTGGCCTGGCATCAATTTCTGAATAAGTCAAAAAAAAGTGAGTCACTTACCACTGCTCTGAACTGCTAATGCAACTATATAGATTGCCAAGCAACAATTTACTCCAACTGTAATGCACTTCACATATAAACATCAGTGAGTACTTATCAATGTGCAGTGAATTTTTTATAATGAATGAGCAATCTGTTGTTAAGACAAGTTAACAAAAATCTAAACATGAAGAAACTATATTAAATCTTGTGTACAAGTCTAAATATAGAGAAGTTAGGCTGTACACAATTTTGAGAAGTGTGGTATCTCTTTTAAAAAGAGATTTAACAGCTGCACAGAACACGCATCTTATAAATTCATCTAATGGTTTCAAGCTGACAAATTTTATTTAAGCAAAGAAAAGATTTTCAGATCATGATTGAAGGTCATTTAACATAGTTTTTGAGCAATAGCAAAAGTCAAGGTCAACTGCGAATCACCGTTACTATGGTTACAATCTATATGGCAAAGGAAAAAAGATACTCCGTGTACTACCTGTATTATTTCTTTAATGTGAAGGTTTAGGGCAATCCAACTCAAGCCATTTCCATTCTCCACTGGTGATGAGTGTAAACTGATTGCTATAAAGCTATTAGCACACAAAAAGGACCACCCAAGTGTTTAAAAGCTGCTTTATTTGAAGGCATGAAGCGGTACCAATGAAAGCACAACTCCGATATGATCTGCTCAGATCAGCTCATCTACAAATACAGAATGATTTTACTGCTTGTAGGACAAAAGTGAGTCACTGAATGGATAGCAGTTTCTCTTTCAGTTACAGCATTTGCTAGACCAGGAATGTGAAACATGGCCCGAAGGCAGGACTCTGAGTATGTAAAAAAGGAAGTTAGTCTGCAGGTATTTCCATCAAAATTTGTGACTTTTGAAGATAAATACAATCCAAATGCTTCCTACATCTGCTTGAGAACATTAAATCTGTACAAGCGTTCATGTCCAGCATTCATGCCCAGCCTGATGCACTGACATGAGTTACCCACTATAAAAATTGCATATAAAACTATAGATACAACTATAGTTTTATAGTATGCATCTATATAATTTTATATTTGCAAACTATAACACTTCAGGTATTCTGATCCGCTATGAAAGTCGCATACGGACACAAAACAATGCATTATTTTCGGACTCTTGTTATACCACTCGGTCAGAACCGGTTTGAACCGGTGTACTGATCTCACTGAAGCCTACTGATATTTCTCAACAGGTGGTCTTTATATCCAACAATAATGAAACGAAGTAGTGATCAAGATTAACAAATTAACACATGAATGAAATAGTTAAATGTGCTGCCACTCAGGATATCACACCTAATAGTGATGCACTTGTGAAGATCATAAGATGCCATGTTAAAGAAACAGGCAGTAGCAGATAGACTACAGGAATGTAGTGAGCGAGAGAAAAAAGGGCAGATGATATGAAACTGTTTACACTCATGAATAGCAAACATTAAAAACCAGATTGCTTTGCTTTAACATAAAAGCAGTTAATATTTTAGAATATATCCTTAGCTTCAGCATATTATTTTATATTTTTTTATTTATTTCAAAGCAGTATGACAGTAAGGGTTACACTATTTTTTACAACTCCTGTCTGTCTTGTCTCCTTCTGTCCTGTCTTAGTATTAAATAGGTAGGAGTAAAGATGAAGATGTAATTTAGTTGTATGCCAAGACTTTGTTTTATTTTCAATTAGATAGTCTAAAGTACACAAATGATTTTAACACAAATTCCTATGCTGTTTTTACTACTTGATGTTCGGAATAATGCTAATTTGAGAAGAACAAAGCTATAGTTGAAGAGCTACAAACAGGGTGTTCCACATAAAAGTAAACTCTAGGCCACCCACTGCTATGGAACTGTTAAGTTGTGATCACCACGTTGCAATTTGTGTAAAAACTGACTGATTGATAATGGTAAACTCCATGCTTCAGAGATTCCAGCAATACCAGTAATTTGACAATATATTGCTTCACATCTTCTCCATGCTTCACAGACTGGAACAAAAGGGTGACAATACCTTCATCAATTATATTCTAGTGACTGATACTAGAGATGAGGGTTGTCTTATGGACATACTGTACAAGTTGGAGCAGCTGTGGTAGCTTTGAAGTTGTCTCCTCTGCTGCAGAATACTACATAGGAAGTCTGTGTGTAATATATAATAACCTATCACCTATCTGCTAATTATGTAACTCATGCAGATAAAACTAAAGTAGGCACTCCTACAGCGTGAATAATCTGCTTTTGGAACGTTTACATTATTGGGATTTTACATTATAAGAACAGTAAAATACAAATAAATTGTCTAATCCATTCCAAAATCTTGCCAAACTTGCCCCTTTGGCCATACAAAAAGGAAAAAAACTAGAATTAACATTATTAATTACAGGCTGTATTGTGACTGCAGTATTATTGAATTGGTTTGCATCGACAACTTTTCTCTTGTTTCTGATCAATCTCACTGGCTTCATAGGCCATTATTGTAGTACTTCAACAATAGGTCGATAAGGAGCTAACATCTTCAATACATGTATTTATTTACAAAATCTTTTATCATTTTTTTCTAAACAGCAAAGTGTATTCTGCAAAGTAAAACTAAAAACAAATATTTTATATGTTTACAATTAAGCAAAACAACAAAGTATTTTTATTATAAAAGCACAGTATTACCTGTTTGTCATCTATCTGCTTTCAGGGTTCAAGGTTGGGATAAAAAAGAACTTTCGACAAAAACCCAACTCAAGACATTAATATTGATGAACCGACGCTGTAACACGTGCACCGATCGCCTTTGTATTTATGACTAATTGCACAGCTATCTTATTCTCTGTGTTGGCGACACATGTGACGGTCTATCACGATGAACTAAATGTGATGTACGCAGTATATATACTAGATATAATGCTATAAACTCATCATTTTTTATTTCACAAATGCAGCGAGTTAGATTAACATTCAAATCAAACTTTTGAACCCGCTTGGGTTGACGCTTTTAGTTATATGGAATTTTTACGTAATACGAAGCAAAAATTTTACATAAATTATCTACGTTATCTGGAATTAAGGTTATAAAAGGTATAAGTTATAGGAGGGTCTACTGCGTTGAATTTGAACCATATAAACAGTAGCGTCTATACTATTCTTGCTTTGATTATAACTGAATACCAAAGAATAGTTGTACTTACCACAGTGAATTCTCTCAACCCTTACACTTCAGAGCTAGTATAGTCAAGTAGAGAATATTACTAAAGTGATGTTCAATCACAGCCAAGATGATTACCTGGTAGACTTCTGACATGTGGGAGCAGGTGACCTCAATCATGTCTATCAACAATATAATAGCAGTGAGAAAGATACCAGTTATGGTGGTTATAATGGAACTGGTGTAACAACCAACAACCATAGGCATATACTGTCATACCTCAACATACACGCTTACTGGGTTCCAGGATAAAGTGAGTATGTCAACTATCTTCTGTGTCAATTCGAATTTCCCCATGCAAAAATACTATATACAAATTAATTTATTCCAACCCTTGGAAAAGGCCCACCTCCAAACTAAAACCTAAACATAACAGAAAAAACCTGTTTGTAAGTGTTCACAATGACCCTACCTACATTGACTCGACTCAACCTGTAGACCTGGTTGACCCCTGTTAACCATTGACCCTGACTCAACTACAGTTCACCACCTGTGCTTACCAAATAACAAATAGCTACATAAATATAATTCTAGTCCTGTAGTTAAGGAGGTGTGACAACTCTAAAGTAAACAGTCTATAAGCAACTTTATATTAATAGAAAGTAGTTGCCTACAAGTTTCCAGTCATCAATAACACAGGTCAAGGAAAAATATTAAGTTGACCTGATATAGTCATTTAGCCAGCTATCTACTTGACTAACTCAAATTCAATGGTCAGGGCAACACAATGTTGTTGTGTCATTTGCTGTTGACAAAAAATGTTGAAAGGCTTTATTTAAAATAGCTTAACATTTGTAGCCAAAACAGATATTATTACTAATATAATTATGGGTGGGTCGTGATTCCAACTTACTATTCAGCTAAGTATTGCTAAGGAATTTAGGTCTATTGTTTGCCATTGTCTATTGATAAAAGCAACCAGATATTTTTTGTGTAATCAGGAAAAGTTTCTTCGGAGAACAATTGGTAATATTTCCACATGCTTTCTGGAATGAGGCATTAGCATTTCAACAGGCATCTTATAGAGGAAAAATCTAGACTTGGTTTTAACCAGGGACGCAATAGAGCTGCACTCTGTCATTGCAGTGCAGTCATTTTGCAGTACATTACAACTACTAGTGCGTGGTACACAATTACTGCTACTTCAAATTACTGTAACTCCTACTGCAACTTTCTGACTGCAATCTACTTGTATGAAGCATTACCTATAAACCAGCAATTCATGTGTACTGCAACTGCGCATTCTGTATAACTTGAAACTGCATATGTACTGCAACCGTGCATTGGTATGAAGTTGATATGGTGAATCACTTACAACAGCTGGATTTCTAAGCATCTGTACTGCATCTTATGAATTTGTCAAATGTTGTATTAAACAAGCATATGAACTCACATGCTAACTCCCATATCACTTTAAAATAGGGCGTCAGATATTTTTATCGTTTGTAAAGATCTATGAGCTCAAGTTCCTGAGCTTGACACTACTAAAAAGCTAGTGCTGGAATGGCTATTGCAGTACTAGCTTTGTAGGAATTTGAACGGTACGGAGGCCTTTAATTAAATTGAAACTTTTAAAAAGTTTGAAGTTTAAAAGCGCTTATACAGATTAAGAAGTTATTTGCCCACCCAAACTCTAGTTTGAGCAGCATTTACTTCTTACACTAGTGAATTAGTTGCGACAGAATCCACTCAATACTTGATTATGTTTCAGTTTTATGAAAATGTGCTGTGCATGAATGTACAGTATAATAAATACTCATACATAAAATTTACTGCAACTGCAATGCATTTTACATATAGACATCAGTGAGTACTTATCAATGTGCAGTGTGATTTTATAATGGTAACAATCTCGGTTTTATTAAAAGAGATTTGTTTGCTGCACAGTGCATACGCCTTATGAAAGTCATCAAATGGTTTTAAGCAGAAAAATTTCAAGCATGCAGAAATTTTTTTTAGGTTACCATTGAACATCATTTAGCAAACTTTGGAGCTATAGAAAAGGTCAAGGACTATTATGACTTGATGCTATTATGGTTACAAAGTGTACTATCTATATGATAAATTTAAAAGCTGGATTATTTTTCTATGTGACAATTTCAAGTCGTCCAACTCAAACCCTTTCCACTCTTCTCCAGTGACAAATATGTTTTAGTTCTATCATAATATAAATTGTTCATATGAAATGTTGTATATAGATTCTCACCATAACTAAAGTAGATCCCAGTTCCCTGCATCCAACTCAAGCTCTCCCAACTATCCTCTAGTGTGAATGTAAACTGACAGTTGTAAAGCTATTACCACACACAAGCGGACCACCCAGGTATAACAAGCCACTGTACTTGAAGGCTTCAGGAAGTAACAATGAGTACACAACTCCAATGTTATCTACTGGGAGTAGCTCATTTATCTAAAATGCAGAAAGTCCAAAAAGCAGTGAGTCATAAGAAAGTGAGAAGAGAGAAAAATTAGCAGTAGGAAAGAAAATAAAATTGTGAAATAAAAATATTTGGTTGATATTAGAAGTGTTTGATAAGACAATGCAAGCAGCAAAGGGTAGTAGTAAAAATACGTCTATTGCTGGGATTGTACATTACTGAGAAAAAGTTGTCTTACCTTTTTAAGTAGTGTCACAACTCCCACTATACCAACATTCCTTAGAGGAGAATAACCCGTTCTACATGTATATCAGCCTATCACCTGAGAAGAGAAGAATATTGTTCATGGTTACTCATAGACAGGAGAGAGAGAAAGGCTGACATTGGAAGAAGGCAAGACAGGAGAAGAAGGGGACCAGAATAAGAATACAACAAGGGGAAGAGCATAAGTCACATATTGTACCTTTCACTTGAGGGGTAAGAGGTACTAGGTTGAACCAATGATATACAGCCCCCCAAGGATAGCCGACTATCATATGGCCGGGGTTTAATAATGGAGCTCTGTTAGGATTGTGCTAGCCTGGGTTTCGGAGCAAACACAACTCTCGCGGGGCGGTCGCGTTGCCTTGTCAGGTTTTGGAAAACCCGACTCGTTGTTATCGTTTCATCAACTCATTCAGTCAGTAGATCCCGCGGTTCACAATAGCAAAACCTTGAAATTCTACAATGTAGGGGTGATACCTAGCCAAAATAATCAATCCATGCAAAATAAAACATTTCAAGTTACCTGCTTTTAGTAATTTTAAAATTGGTAAAGGTCGTAGTATATGCCTAAAGTTGAATATAATTACCCGAACAACTGCATTTTTTTCTAGTTTTTGATTAATATTTTGCCACCCCTAATATAAAATGACAAAGTCTTTCATCGTTATCACATTGTTTTATCTGGCTAATAAGATGGGAAAGCACCTCTATGGTGCTCTATTTTCCTACCTTTACCAGATACTTGCGATCAGTTAGATAGAGGTGGCGTTCAAATAGAGGCTGGCATTGTACTTTTCAAATAGATCATCGCAATAAAGAAAGAAAATTTAACCTTTTTACAGGCGAGGTGAATTTCGCCTATATTTTGGACTCGCCTTCAGGCGGAGTGACATTAGATTTTTTGGATGCAATAAATCTACTAAGTTACCTTGAACTTTTCAAAAATCTTTAAATAAATATGCATTTGGAACCCAATAAATATCTCTACAAGCTCATACCTATTGCTTTTAATTAATCTGCTGATATAATGGAATTACTGCCTGTGCACTGCTTTGCATTTTAGTACAGCTTTATATTTTTTATTTCACTGTACATTTGAAGGCATGTTTTGAATTTATAATTGTATTTAACAATGTGGTACAAAATTCCATTACACTCATTGTTAGGTTTACTACAGCTTGCAGCCAAAACTAGCTTTATATGCGCAATAGAAGAGCAGTTGTGAGCATCGATACATTGTAAGACGAGTTAAGATAACCGCTGTTGAATAATATCCTACAAATCTGCAAATTTTTAAGTCATATAATAATAATTTATCAAATGCTACAAATATAATACACTCAAGAACAAGTTACATAAATGAACCATATTTATAACACAAACAAAAATAAAAATTGACATTTTTGAAACAAAAATATTTGCATCGTTTGCTCGACCAGTTGCCATCTGATCGTTATTTTCGATGGCACAAACATCTTCATTGTTTATTATTTTTCACAATGTTTTCTGATCTCAACTATTCTTCTGCACTGCTGCTCTAGTTAATATTGCAACCCGATCTATTTTTTCGGCAGAGTATAACTTTTACGCGTAGCATTTCCCACAAATAACAATAAACTTTTATAAATAAACAATGATAAACCTTTAGCCGGATGGGCGCTAGGCACAACTTTTAGCTTAAAACTAGTTGTTCATAAACCATCGTAAATGTAAACCATTTTTCAGATCCATATAAGTATCAAGACTGCGTTGAACAAGGAACTACTATTATCCTGATGCAGTTATTGATTATTTCTATGGTGTTGCTACCAAAGTCTTAACAGATCAGAAGTGTTCAATAAGCCAATGCTAGTAGTACAGCATGGTAGAGAAGGAGATGCCATAACTGAGGCTCATTGTAAGGAAAAATAGTTATTTTACTTTTATAAATAGAATGTCACAATTCCAGCTCCGCAAATGCTAGTAGCAAAGGATAGCAGTAAACGAGTCGATTGCCTTTTAGTGGGGTATATTATGAAAAAAACAAGTCGTCTTACCTATTGTTGTAGAATGTCACAGCTCCCACTACCCAGAACATTCATTAGAGGAGAATAATCAGCTCTACATCAGTCTGTTACCTGAGAAGAGAGGAACATTATTCATGGTTATTCATGGACAGGAGATAGATAGGCTGATATTGGGAGAAAGCAAGAAAGTGATACAACAAGAAGAAGGACTATCAGTCACACCTCTCTCTGGAGCGCGCCCTCGGGCTACGATTGGTCCCGTTATACGATGTTCTTTCCCTACAATCTAGAACACAATGATTGTTTGTCCTTTCCATACAAAATATTTCTCGCCATACGACATGACAAAATTCCTCTCAAATTCAAATTTGGCAGCCGGTGTGCTGATTACGTCGGAATTACTAATATGCCAATATGCTATCCGCTGAAATCCTTCTAACAACAACTGAAAAGATGTGATGCTTATTATCACTTAGTTTGACGTTATTTGTTATTAATCATTGAAAAAATTAAACCGCAAACACAGATAATATAATTTTACCCGATAAAAATGTTGAAGTGCAGTAAAATGGATAAAATAAAATTAAAACTCAGCTCTAAGTATGTGTTTAGTTAAATAAATCCATTAAGCTAAATTTGAAGTTTATGTTATACGTCTGCCTCAAAGGTAAAAATTTCTTACAGTACGTACTGCGCATAGTACATTGTAAAGTTACATATTAATGCAGATCACAACCACTGAATATACCAAAGTTACTGTAGATACCTGTAGTTACAAAGGTCAACATATTATTTTGTTATAAGTCTTTGAAATAGACATATATATAATTTTGATGGCTTTTACCAGGGGTTGTTTGCATTAGATATTTACTATGGACTGCTAAAGAGATTTAACAAGGAGAAAGAGCATTGGTCACACTGGAGAGGAAGAAGGGAGGTACTAGATTTAGCATTATAAGTCAAGTAAAGAGGTAGAAAAGGAAGTTAAAACTTACACTTTGAAGCTGCAAGAGAGGAAGCAGAAGAGTTCAAAGAAGTTGGGATGACTGTAGACTCTGAGTCAGTAATTAGTGTGAAGTGCCTATAGCTCAAGTGATCTAGGCAGGGTGGAGTAGAGTGGTCCAACAGAGATTTAAGGGTAGCCAGAAATTTCCTTCGAGTTTCTTTTCTATAGGATAAAAAACTGAAGGGGTGGCACATGACCTGCCCATAAACAGAAGAAAAAGATGCTAATGAATCAGGAGAGATGTAATTCCCAGACTAGAGACAGAGCCACCATAGGAAATATAAAATGAATGTTAAGATGAATATGAACAAGAACCAAGCTAACAAAAAGAGATACAAGTACTACTTGACTTCCTGTCTAACAGAACTGCTTATGGATACAATCAAATAGACCTGAACATGACTGTCAGTCACTCAAATTACATGAATATGGAATAAGAACTTTAAATGTAAACATTAAAAAGCCTTTATAATCCCCTGGCAGTGCCTAGAAAGACTTCTATTGTCTGACTATGGTGTGTCTACCTAAGCCTTTATATGCGTACGAATATACTGCATGTTACCTGATGTTCAGAGCAAGTACAGCAACATGTAAGTAAAAGAGGGTACGCTTTCCAATCTTATGCACCTCCTGTTCTGGTCTTTAGAAGCACCTGACCATCCCAGAGCCATAGTCCAAGTATACTTGATCTGCAGCCAGCCAGAGAACTCATATGGAGAGTCTTGACAACTGTTACAGGTTTCTGTTACAGGTAAATCTCAAATGAACCTGGATGACATTGTTAGACAAAAAGGGTTGAAAACAGAGACTTTTTAATGCAGGACAACATACTGGTATTGCATATGTATGATAAAACAACAGACAGAAGTTTTCATACCCCAGGATGACAAATCTAGCCTTCATCGATGAAGCATTATTGCATGAACAAAAATGTCCTACTGATACAAATCACTCAGCAAGTCGATTGAAGGAATAATAGCCTACGAGCATCTGTACAGGTTGAGGGACAGGTCTGTATGTTGAGATTGAAGATGTGTCAGTGATACTGAGTCTGTATTCTTATTTACCTGATGAGAACTTATTACCATCAGAACAAATATGTAGCCAGAGACAGAATTTCAAGTACTGACTTCTAACATACATCAGCCATGTTAGTATATCTAAGGTCTAAGAACATCTGTACAGGTTCAGGGATGGATCTGTATGTTGAGATTGAAGGTGTGTTAGTGGCACTGAGTCTGTATACTTATTTACCTGATGAGAACTTATTACCATCAGAACAAACATGTAGCCAGAAACAGAATTGAATACACTGACTCCTAGCAGACATCAGCTATGTACATGTAAGTATACCCAGGAACTAAGATGTCTTACTTTATTAGAAATATAGATTATGTGTGGGAGCTGAATTGAATAGGTAGATGAGTAATAAATTTATAAAAAAAATTATACAAAAAGTCATTTCTAAAAGTTACAAAAACATTTATAACTGACTATTGTAAAAATTACAACTGCGCATTGATAATTACTCAATGCCGACAAATGAAATGCATTTTGGTTGCAGTAAATCCTTGCTTGGAGATCTATGTGGTTGCATAAAAAGTGCAGTAACAGTAGTAAGCGTGTAGCAACAGTAGCAACCATGCAGTATATTGCTTTGGGTATTGTTACTACTGGACAGTATGCAGTATAAATGCAGTACAACTGATACAACATAATAATCTGTTCCAATAATGTAAACGCTACTGGAACAGATTATTTATGTTGTAAGAGGGTACTATCAGTAACAGCATACCTGATGGGCTGAGTGGTGAAGGAGGGAGCATATACAATGCCTAGTGAGTATGTGTAGGAATCATGGCAGACGAAGCAGGTATTTGTTGATGGTAACCTGAAAGCATATCTCAGCTGGTGTGACATGACAAGCTAAGCAGGTGGCACCTAACCAGCAGGTCCTGCAAGTGAACAGAATCTTATTTAGCTCATGTTATGGCATTTAGAAGCAGCTGACAATCCAAGAGCCATAGCTCAAGTATTCTTAATCTGGGGCCAACAAGAGCAGTGTTCCAGGCTTTTGGTGAAAACAAATAAAAGAAAGTCTAAGAGCATCTGTACAAGTTGAAGGATGGATGTGCAAGGATACTAAGATGACCTAATTAATTGCGAAGGTACTTACATGTGGGTGCTGAATTAAAAGGGTAGATTATATGTTGCAGTTATTAAAATTACACAAAAATTTATAAAAAAGATTATGACTGACTTTTATAAAAATCGCAATATCAGATTAATGAGTACTGACTGCTGTCCATATGTTAAATGGAATGCAGTCACAGTAAATCTTTGCTTGGATGTCTAAGTAGTTGCATTAGCAGTGCAAAAGCCACGGTAAGCATGTCACAATAAGCATGCCACAATATTGCAGTACAACTGGGCAGTATGCATTATAAATGCAGTACAACTAGTACAACATAATAATATGTTCCAGTAACGTAAATGCTATGAAACAGATTATCATGTTGTAAGAATGTGTATTGTAATATCAGTAGCAGCTTACCTGATGGACTGAGTGGTTAAGGAAGGAGCATATGTATTGCCTGGTGTGAATGTCTAAGAAGCATGGCAGGAGCAGCAGGTAGTTGCTGATAGTAACCAGAATGCATCTCTCAGCTGCAGTGAAATGACAAGCTCAGCAGGTGGCACCTAACCAGCTGATGGCACCTACCCAGCTGATGACACCGGTAGATGAAAATCAGCTGAAATAAAGTGTAAAGAAAACATGAGATAATATGAAATGTTATAATTAACTCACAGAGTTATAGCTGCAGAGTTATAGAGTTATAGCACACACAAATAATTACAATAACATCACACAGCATGAGATTCATAAAATATCTGAGAACTAGGTGAACAGGAAATGACCATCACACTGATGATATAAAATGGCAAAGCGAGTGCATGCCATAACAGAGCAAGAGACTGACCGGACACGTGCATAACATGACCAAACAAGTAAAGAGAATCCACACAGTGATTAGAATTCCATGCAATACTCACTGATGAGCCACTGATTGGAGAAGTCTAACAGAGTGTGTTTACCAGCGTACTTCAGCAAGAGCTGTTTTATGTGGTTGGACTGACAACTGACTGAGGTGTATAACAGCCAAGAAACTCAGGCTTTCTACCTGCACAAACAAACTCATTTTAAACCCGTAACAAGCTTCACAAAATGTAAAGTATTATGATTCTGATCATTCTGAACTGTGAACCCCAGCAATTTCTTTTTTGTTGTTTGTTAGATGATTTTGAGGGTTAAAAGGCATTTAAAAGGCATGATGAATGGTGCACACTGTGTAGGTAGGTCCACACACATACTGTGGACTGACATCATGTATAAAAATAATCTTCATTTAAAAGGACCTCTTGACCTCATCAAGATATTTACTCATATAATAGTTTTGTTAAATATATTAGCTGTGAAGGTTATTTGCAAGTTGTTATCACAGTTCAGGATCTAAAATATTATCACTATTCATATTCACATGTCAGTGAAAGGCATCGTGTGTGTAACCAATGCATCGGCTAAAGGCTCTCTGGACAAACATGTTGATCTACTTGCCACAGAAACGAATGCGTTTATGATTGCATGAAAAAGTTCATTTTTAAAGACCCTAACAGCAAATAAATTTAATTGATTTTTGGTATAATCATATTCCTTTGCAATTTTTTTGAATAACGATGGTAGAACACTTTCCACTACAGCTGCGTAACTAGGCATAGATAATCTTGCTTGTGACAAATTTGTGAAGGTCGCGGTGTCAATTGAAACTGTTCATAACTGATTCTAGTCAAGTTTAGCTGCCAATGAGAAATCAATCAGCTGCCAAATTACATTTTGCGACTCTGAAGATGAAGACATGCAAGATTTTTACCATAAGATCAGCCTAGAAACACTCCATGTCATGTTCAGTATATGATAAAAGTAAAGATAGAAGTAAAATCCGTACAATCACCTGCTCCTGTAGATCAGTGCTAAAGTAGTTGATAGACAATACTAGACAAGTGATTAAGTGAACAAGCTAATATCCCTGTCTCTGAAGATGAATAGAGATAGAGAATCTGAGCTCTCATGCAGTGTACTAAACTTGAAGCTAGAGAGACATACATGGAGATGAACATTTAAAGTTTCCTGTTTTGAAATGTAATGATACACGGTATGAGATGGAGTGGTATGAGGTGGTATGAAATGGCATGACATAAGTTGGTATGGTATTAGATGGTGTGGTATAAGATGATATGGTATGAGATGGCATGGTATGATAGGGTATGATACGAGATGGCATGGTATGAGATGGTATGATATGAGATGGCATGGTATGAGATGGCATAGTATGAGATGGCATGGTATGTGGTATGGATGGTATGGATTGGATTGTTGAGCAACAAAAACGAGCACAGCCCGAAGTGTGGGCCATCATATGCTATCTTGTGAAATATTTATGTGCAAAGTTTGTTTTAGTTAATCATATCTTAACAATGAGGGTCTGAACAGTTGTCAAATCGGCAAGTGAATACCAATTTCCTAAATAAAATTTTTCAACAATCGGCAAATCTTTGGAAACATTTCAAACTCTATAAGCAATAATACCTGGCTTTTAAAAAACTGCAAGCCCACCCAGCATATCAACTACTGAGTCTGTTTAAGTGTGAACTATAGTCTAACATCTGGACTAATAGACATGAGTGATTCATTGAGGTGGGAGACAAAGTACAATCTTGATTTAGTCTAGTAAGAATTTAGCTGACAATTACTGCAAAATTATTTCACTGAAGTCAAAAAGGCACAGGCTAAATATAAAGCGCTTCAATATAATATAGTAAAGCAGCTACAATCATTATATTATTGAACTGATGGGTGATATTAGAGATGAAATAAAAATGTGTAACAATTGGTAAACATCTGTTAACCTTGTGGCTGGTTTGAGAAAGAGGTAGGAAACTCTGCATATCTCGGACAATGATCTCCAATAACAGGTAGGAGAGCTTCAATCACCTTGTATATTGATTAGAGGCTGCTCGGCAAATCTCAATGGTGATTGGCCCAGCTTTTGCAAGCATGGATATAATTGGCTAGCTACTTTGTTAATGCTCAGTTCTCATGCTTATACAAAGTCTTTACAGATATTGTGATACAAACACACTGCTTATATATAAGTTCTTATACTTGGGAGGTTGTAAAATTTACTGCTGTGTTTACTACGAGTTATTTTCACCAAAAACCTAAAGCGGATGTGCAATGGCTGCCCAACAACACAGTATGAGTACAGCTAAAAAGAGATCATGATTGTCGTATTAATCACAGGGTTCCCTCATTCATCACAGTTAATAAGAACCTGCACCCTCATGATAGGGGAAAACCTGCCAAGTAATCTCACCCCTATATGTACTTTTGAAGACATTTTTAATAATATATTGATATTTTTCAACCCGGTTTTAACTAATAAAAAAGTCAAATTATAATGCTATTGATACTGTATAAGTGTAAATTTATTCAAATTAGCGCAGGGTAACTGATAACCAATAACTAGGAGTTATCCTCCCCATATTGACTTTTGTGGTTAGTAAACAATGCAACAACTACTATACCGATTAGGTGATGATCAGTACATGGATACAGTGAAAACTGTTTAACCTGCATGGAACACCCTTGATATACATAGTAGCCTGCAAGTCATAAACACTGACTAAGATCTCAAGCTAGGTTTCTTAACCTAACATCATAAATACATATTTACTAGAAACTGTTAATGTAATAATAAAATACAAATATCTGACGAAAGGTAAGTAAATAAAACTTCCTTTATAAAATGCACTTTTTAATCACAAAATCAACGCATAGTTTAAATTACTAATATATTTCATATTTAATAATTTTTATTTTGTATTTCATCCAAAATTATAACTCTAAAAGTCCAGTGTCCAGAATCAATAAATCATTATTTTTCAAACGCCATTTCCACATACTTTTTCTGTCATAAAATCAGAGAATACAAAATCTGCACAATTAATCTGAACTGCTAAAGAAGTTCTCGATTAGCGCATGTGTTAGTGTCGATATAACAAACTGAATGTTACGAGATCGAGTCTCGTGAAAAGCAATCATTTACCCTGACCTCTAAC
The DNA here is from genome assembly GCF_963576615.1 of Watersipora subatra. Lineage (NCBI taxonomy): Eukaryota > Metazoa > Bryozoa > Gymnolaemata > Cheilostomatida > Watersiporidae > Watersipora > Watersipora subatra. Next base: position 51,727,948 of record NC_088713.1, read on the forward strand.
TCTGACCTCAGACATACACACAGACACAGACTTTACTATAGTAAAAACTGTAGCATTTTTGCACCTACGTTATTGCAAAATCTTCCACAAACTCTTTTCAATTGTGAGACATTCACAATTGGAACACATAGCATACAGATACTTCCGATGTATTGAGAAACCCAAAAGCACTAAATGCATAGAATATAATAAGGTATATGGGTCTATCCATAAATAAATGAATTTTTTGACAAAATTTCAAAACTGTATTTTCATTAAAATAATGCTTCACATATTAAGTATACATACCAAACCCCAAAATAAAAAATAATTGTTGGGGTAGTGCTCCTCTATCATGTTTTAATAGTTTGCTAAAGTTAGTCTATATGCACAAAATACTTTATAGCCATAATGGCAAGATAGAGATGCTCGTACATGGTATACATATTACTCTGAACACAAATATCTAGTTGTAATGGATTTCACAATGGCTTTGCTGCCCGTTAATGCATAAATTGGCATTGCATGCACTGATCTATTGGTATGAGGCTGTTTTATAAGTTGGCATGATTTGAGTAACAATGGTGACAGGAAACATCAATCAGTTTCTACTACACTTTTATTATTAGTTCAAAATTAGTAGTAAGTTGTTTTCAACGCTAACTTTATACGCTGTACCTTTAACTAATTTCAGTTTTGCTCAAAGTTGCACACATTTCCGAAATTTGTGTCACCGCTGTTACACTGTCACCATTGTTACACCCCTCAACTCATATAATTGGAGGATTAATTTGAGTGAATGTCACATTTAACAGTAATTTGTGGTGTTTTTGATGTTTTCATGTATGAGTTACTCATTATATTGTAAATTTAAGCCATTGTGGGAACTTAACAAGCTTCATCTAGAAAGATAGCAAATGGTTGCTACCTAACAAATGTATTACTAAGACTTGCGACTCCGATACTGCAAATGGTTCAAAATTTAATCAAATCTACTCATGGGAGTAACTTGTAACAAGTGCTTGAAACAGAATATTGTTAGGTAGAAAGTCTGCTGGTCATTTCTCTTTTCAACATGGGTAAGACAACATCAGCAGAGCAGATGCGTAAATATCGTAATAAAATACGTCATGTTCAAAACAACAGACTCAATATTTGACTGCCCAAGCTAGTCAGAATCAAAAGAGTAGAACAAGAAGAGCTCAACTTACAGAAGATCAATTGGAGGAAACTAGAAAAAGCAAGAATTAGAGTTTAGCAATACAGAGATCGGGAAAAAACTATTGAAAGTAAAATTACCAGGTATGTACATTCATTTTTTTTCTTCAAAAAACTTAATGCTTTACTAAATCTTTGAACATTATGAATGTTTTAAGTTAATGTTTCAATTATTTTGTAAAAAAAATCATTAAAGTTCAAATTCATTTTTTGTAGCAACCACTTCCCAATTTGACAACCCACAATCTGAAGATAAAGCTGTAAAAAGATTGATCGAGCACTTTTAAACAGCCCAAGCAAAGGTTGCCAGACTGTCCATAAACTAGCCATGACAGTTGGACTATCATTGTCGGAAGATGGCAATAGAGATGAGAAAAGATAAAATAAAACAAAGAAATAGAAAAGTAAAAGTATGCCATTCAAACATTTTAACCTTTTACTTTTGATCCTAATGACCATGCAATCAGTGATCCAGAAAGTGAGCGCAATCCCGAGCCCATGAAACAACTAGCAAGCACATTGAAAGAAGATGATTTTGTGCTAACATTGCTGCCTGCAAAAAAAAACTTCTAGGCATGTAGGAGTGGTAAAAAATGTAGATGCCCTCGAAGCTGAAGTGCAGTTTTTTGTAAAAGAGAGAAGCCAAAAGACACTTTTGTTGTTAACACAAAATATGTATCATGGGTAGAATTTAATCACATAGCCAGGTCACTGTCTTGTCCTACTTTCTCTAAAAGAGGTCAGTAATGTTTTACAAAAGATTTAGAGCATGCAGAATTATCTAAAACATTTTGTTAGTACATTCTCAGAATTACATGATCGATATTAATTTTTTCATCTTACGTTATTTAAGCTTAATCAAGTTTTTCATGTATTATTACTATTATATTATTATACTTTATACTTTGAAACCAATAAAAAAACATTTCAAGTTAAGACTTGCCTATATATTACTTGTCATCACTAGCTTTAATACCATTATTGATTTCATTACAGTGAACTTAAATACTTATAAGTTTACAGAATATAAGAAGCGTAACGAGGGTGACAAACGAATGTAACAGTGGTGACATGTTTACAAGCATGTAGTTCACCACTACCATCTAATATCTGTATAAATTTTAGTGCATATGTCAGCAAGCTTCTTTAAAATAAGACAAATGAGTTTATATAGTTGTGCTTCCCACCAAATCAGAGAGTCTTAAGGATAAGCGACTAGCTCTTCACAATGCATATTTCTCTGATGTAACGCGAGTGACACACTAACTAAAAGATTTCTCAGTAAAAACTAATGTTAGTGTTACATATTATACATCTTTGGAAAGAGCTTGTTGAGCTCTAAAAGAATATCTGATTTAAAATTATCTTAAATGCAATACCAATATTTTATAATTAAATTTCTGCTCTAATTGTAACAATGGTGATTATGGATAGACCCATATATTTCCATGTTATTACATAACTCGACATAATCTAACAGAATGACAATATGCATACCTAGAGAGCAACCACAACTTGGCAGATAGTTGAGGCTAATGACTCTGCAGGGGACTAAGTGCAGGCAACTCTCAAACTGGCACAGATAGACTTGTTAGTTAATTATGGAGTTGATTAAAATAACAGAACGAGTCTTATATGCACCTATCAGCAAGCTCAGCAATCCTTAACCGTGACTCTTTGAGTGATGTCAGGTTGGTTGGGTGGTTGGCCCGCCCTATGATTATGAGGAACTCTGAAATGCCTTGTTTGAATGTGTAAGATACCTGTATCTTGACTATGACCTAGTTTCATCTTGCCTCTGCCTAGCTGCGGTTTCTACATACCGATGTCAGAACAACTCTCATGTCAGAGCTACATATATTTTATATATTATGTTGTTATTTTACTATACACAAAAGATAAGAATGTAACACTTTTCTATAACATTTCATCATTTGACATCTGACAATTACTACAAGACCAACATCTTTTCCTGCCAAGACTGTCTGTGTCACCATTCGTGTCAGCCTCCATAAACATTCCAACTAGCCAATGATCTGCCCGCATCCGCTTGCTTATCTTTGTCTGTGCGCCTGGAACAAAATTAATTGTGTAAATATTATTCTGCAACTTTTTTGTATCTTGTGTTTGACTCATGCCACACATATTTTATGCAAGTCATTCTCTCCTATATAAGGGAACCCCATCTTGTTTGTGAGAAGTCTTTAGTTCAACATTCATACCGATACTCTTACGCTCATATTCTATGATACATTCTCACTACGTAATATAGATCGTTAAATATACTGTTCTTAAATACAACCACTGTCTCGTTATCGCAGTATTAAATCTTGTGGTAGAAAAACAGTTCTACAAACATTGGCTTAAACAGAAGAAGCCCCCTAAGGGTAACATTGCTAAGAAGGACATTAGCAACGGGTTATCACACTGGTGTCAGAAGTTTTTGCGTGCGATGGGAGACAGTGAGGAAAACTCATTGGTGAGTCTTCAAGATCCAATGGAGCGAGTCGACCAGAGGTTTGCGCAGATGGGTGATGTCGTGGACCGGCAGCAGAATGCACTAGACGCTGTGGACAGGAAAACTGACAGTATTGAGCGTATGATTCGAACGTTGACAGAGAGGATGTCAGAGATAGCTGACAGAGGACCGGCAATGAGGGGAGAGAGCCGTTTTCTTCCAGCGGAAGATCCAGAGGTAAGTTTTGGTGGCAACCTATTAGATCGCAATGGCTATGAGGTAAGGCAATCTCGTAGGAGCGACTGGGTGAGGTTTGGCTTAAGTTTTACTGGGAAAAGTGAAGAAGATTTTGATAGTTTCTCAACGCAATTTGAAACTTGTTGTTTATTGAATGAGGTGCCCAAGTCTTCTTATGTGCTGGTTTTACAGCTATATTTTAAAGATCTTGCTGCGGCATATTTAAAGGAAATTGTTAGAGCAGAAGGCAGTTCGGTAACTTATGAAAAAGTAAAAAGGCTCATGAAAACTAAGTTGAATGCATGCAAAGGTGATGAGCAAGTAGCGTTGGAAGTCTCAGCAGTGAGACAGGGAAGCACGGAAAGCGTGCGCAAGTATTATGAACGCTTCAGAAAAATTGTTGCGAGTGGAAGCGCTGGGGAAGACAGCCCTTATATTTTGCTTCACTTCAGAGCGGGTTTGCATTCAGCTATTAGAGACAAAATAATGGGCACACCATGCAAAACTTATCAGATATTTTGAGAGCTGCAATTGGTGTAGAAACTGCGCTACTAGCAGATAAAAATGTTTCTGATGTTTCTGACGTTTCCGCAAATTACCAGAGTGGCAGGCCTCACCCAGTTCAAAACAAACGGTTTGACAAGACAGTTAGAAAATGTTTTTTGTGTATGTCGGACAAACATCTAGCTAGATTTTGTGACAAGAAGGCTGTGAGTAGTAGGGAAGGTCAGCAAGGCCACGCAAGGCCAGGGCAGGGTAGGTTTCAGTCGTACCAACAACCTAGACCAAACTTTGAAAATAGCAGCAATAGAGGCCAGCATAGAGTAAATAGCCAGCAAAACGAGATGCCGAAATGGTTCAAGGATTGGCTAGCAAGTCAAAAATCTCCAGTTACTGAGCAATCTGTCACAAATCCCCCGCGAGCAGCATATGCTTCGGCCGAGGTGCCCCTTACAAATTCTATGAGACAGCCAGCTAGTGTAGCACTCAACCAGGCACGAGATAATACAACTGTGGTTTTTGACAACATGGCTTTTGAATATGTTGAGGCACCAGTTGCACAGGAAGTTAAAGCAAAAGTAATGGGTCCAATAATGTACCGTGTAGCCACAATAGTACCCGCGGTTGTTTTTGAAGTAGCACAGGTTTCACAGGTAAATGTTGAGACAAGTAAGGTCAGCAGTAGGGCTAAGGTAGTTCCTACTGTGCCTAGCGAATGGGTAAGCAGGGAACAAGCCTACGAATTGATTTCACTTGATGTAGCTGAAACTGAGCAAGTGATGACTAACCTTAAGAGTAGTGCAAGTGAAGTGAGTGCAAGCGAAGTGAGTGCAAGCGGTTTGCAGAGGCAATTTAATAGCGATAATAAGGCTAATTATCACCCTTCTAGACCGCCTAGTGTAACTAGAAGGAATGTTGGTAGTGGGCTTGGAATGTCACATGCCATGAGTTTCTTGTTTACATTCCTTGCGCTCTTGACTATGTGCCAAGCTCAGTCCCCAATGCTTTGCCGGACTGGGCATACTGTAGCAAAATTTCAATTACCGAAATTGCCTCCTTGCATACTGCCAGACACCACTGCCTCACACGACCCCTACGATTTGACATTAACTTTATATAAGCCCAATTTGGTCCAATACAAAAGCAGAGCATTTCATTGCAAAATTATGTCAAACTCGTTTAGTTTATAAGTTTACATACCTCTCTGGATCAATAGATGCGGATTGTCAGTAATTACTTGGAGACGATGAGGTACAATTAGAAATAATAAATTTGGATTTTCGGTTATGTCTAGTAAATTGAAAAGAGAGTACAAGTCAGGAGAATCAATTTTGGATAAATCATTGGTGGTTAAATTACAGTTGGAACAATTAACTTTAAATAAAGTGATGGAACAAAAGCAGACGGTGATTAATAAGCAAAACATGAGTGGAAAATAGTAAGGATGCACGAGTACGAAATTGATAAATTGTACTATACAGTCTGCTAGAACATATTGAGTTCTCATCAATATCTGGTTATTGCATAGAGTATTTGATTTGGCTAAACAGGAATTGGCTTACCCTTTCTAAATTGGTCCTAAAAATTAGCATGCATTAGCGAGCATGCAACTCCTCTTGAATGCTGAATTAGCATTCAAAATTCGTTTTCCCCTTGCATCAACCAAAGAAGCCAGCCTACTACAACCTTGACACCGACTAGGATTTCCCACTGCATCTAGGAGACGCCATCAACGGTTCACTGCCGCTGCCCGGAGACTATACTCACTCATTTCCACAAAGTTAAGTAGTTTCATATAAAAAAAAAGATATATAAAAAAAAGAGAAGAGAAAACGCAATTCCTGTGTTTCTGTAAATGCATCGTGGCATATGTTACACCTATTATTAGTGCTGAACTTTTGATCTTGAGTGTTAGGTGCACTCTCTCCCTTAATATTTTTCTTTATTGCACCTAAAGTTTTCTTGAGCGAAGGGGAGAGGAGCAACATATGCAACCCATTTGCCATTGTATTTTATCACGTTGTAAATTTTTTACAAATATTTTACAGTTTATGTTCCTTTTCTTTCATGTTCACCTGAGTGACCTTAGTCAGAGGCCTGATTAGTAGGTAAGGCTTCATTTAAGTTAGGCTGTCACTCAATGTACTATTGTATTATGATACAACTTTTGCTGAGATTTTGCTTTTTGTTGCTAGGAGCAGTAACCACATATGCTGATGGATAGCGGGTACTGCCAATTGGGAGTCATCGACAAGATACATGAAGGTGCAGCCTTGGTTGTGATATATTTGGTAGCAGCGATCTGCTCCAGGCCACATGCGAGACTCGTAAGCGCAGATTACATTTACAAAGACATTACCAAAGCATGGAACGATGGTAGCAATGCAAAGAAGAACCCCTCGTCACCAACACTCTACCCCCATTCCTTTTGCCTCGTTCAAGAAATAGACAGTCGAACCTCCAACCTCATCACCCCTGCTCCTTTTACCTTAAGAAGATTTACCGCCGTATCGTCGTCTAAGGAGGAAGGTGTAAGATACCTGTATCTTGACTATGACCTAGTTTCATCTTGCCTCTGCCTAGCTGCGGTTTCTACATACCGATGTCAGAACAACTCTCATGTCAGAGCTACATATCTTTTATATATTATGTTGTTATTTTACTATACACAAAAGATAAGAACGTAACACTTTTCTATAACATTTCATCATTTGACATCCGACAATTACTACAAGACCAACATCTTTTCCTGCCAAGACTGTCTGTGTCACCATTCGTGTCAGCCTCCATAAACATTCCAACTAGCTAATGATCTGCCCGCATCCGCTTGCTTATCTTTGTCTGTGCGCCTGGAACAAAATTAATTGTGTAAATATTATTCTGCAACTTTTTTGTATCTTGTGTTTGACTCATGCCACACATATTTTATGCAAGTCATTCTCTCCTATATAAGGGAACCCCATCTTGTTTGTGAGAAGTCTTTAGTTCAACATTCATACTGATACTCTTACGCTCATATTCTATGATACATTCTCACTACGTAATATAGATCGTTAAATATACTGTTCTTAAATACAACCACTGTCTCGTTATCGCAGTATTAAATCTTGTGGTAGAAAAACAGTTCTACAAACATTGGCTTAAACAGAAGAAGCCCCCTAAGGGTAACATTGCTAAGAAAGACATTAGCAACGGGTTATCACAAATGACTGGAGCCGGTAGCTTTTGTATGATTAACTAAATATTTGGCTTAAAGTGCTATGAATAAAGTAATCATTAAATGTGGTAATGACTCAGGATACTGCACTATAGAATCTTCAAGAATAGTTGTGATTATGTGAAGTCAAAGTGGGCTATTGAAATCTACAAATCACAAAATACTATCGCACACTAATGTCAAATTCTGAGTGAAGGCATTTTAACTACTTTACAACCGTTGTGCAGCATGAGACTCAAATCTTTGACAATCAGTTTAGTAGTATGATTCTCTACCATTCGGCCATCATTACTACAATAAAAATGATAGTCTGTGACGATAATAAATATTTGATGTTCCAGGATGGTAACGCATTTTCATGCAAAGATTGTTACATTCCGGTAACACATTAAAGATGAGCACTTATGAATTCTACTAAAGTTTTGTGTAAGTTCCTATTCATGGACAATTGTTCTCAACGAACATGTTTATGGATTTTTGTTGACAATGAAGGAAATTCTGAGCAACATCAAATTTAATCCTAGTATTTAAAAAGACAAATATAGTTCATGTGCCCTAATAGCTTATCAAGACTGAGTATAAAGTTTAGGTCAAGCATTACGACTCAGTTTTATATTAAATTAAGAATATTCTTGGGTTCCAAAGTAGTACCACCAGGTGTATAAGTCAAATATATCATAGATCTTCATGCAAACTTGTAAACATGGAGTTATTCTCTACACACCACATACAATGATTAGCAATCAACGAGGTAATTAAACCACTCTATCAGTTGAAGGATAGTTAGTGAGTTAACAACATACAATATTAACAGCATTCACCTAACACACTTGCTATACAACATGTGGTCGGCCACTTTAATCTATTTATAATAGATTATGTCAACGACCTCAGGTCATGGTGTGTAAATAATATGATGAGGCACACGAATGCACCGTTGAGAAGCTTTTACCATTGTTTTTTAACATACGATCCTGTTTCATCTTCATCATCACAAAAACTATCTTAACTCTTATACAATTATCAAGTGGGTGATTACCATAAAAGCATATCAACTATGCCAAGCAAATCCAAAAGCACCCTAGCTTATCTCAGCATGGCCTTCTTTTATGATAGTTCGGTTACAAATCAGGATATACCCTTCTTATGAGGTGCATTGTAAATGGCAATGAAACAATTTGCTTTATAATCAACCTGGTGATATTAACTCACTTGGTTACCTATCCCGGGTCAAAACTAAATAAATGCGAATTGAAAGCAGACGTAGAAATACATTATGTATATTAGTTTCATGTGATTGATTAGGCCTGCCTAATCCATGGCATAGATTACAGCATTAAAATATCTTTACAGCAACTAATGAACATTGAACGAATATTATTCAGCATCTGATGTCAGGCCTACTGAATCTCTTGCAATCAACAATCACGCTTGCACAATTCGACTCTTGAACAGTGTTTTGTAAGCCTTGCATATTTTATGAATAGATTAAAAATTTATGAGTCTTTTAAATCAGAATACTCTAGAACAACTCAGTGCTTGAAATGCAATCTAGCCTACTCTTACTGGATGAGTGCAGCCGTTGGCCTATAACTTGAAGTAGTAATGTAATTAGTCTACAAACCTGTTTAGTACAACGTTTTCTATTTAATTAAAAACTAACAATTAATAAAGCTGGTTAAAGTAGAGAACCAACATTCAGATCTGCCAACCCAAGAGTGGGGCAATGCATGAGATTTGGTTTTGGCAATTGATGTATCAATGATAGTATATATAAAATTATGGAAATTGGGGCAAAAATCTCACGCATTTCACACGCATTTTCAGTTTTTCTTTGGGGTGATTGCGTGAGTCTCACGCCCAATGCGTGAGAGTTGGCAGGTATGCCAACATTATCATAGCAATATTTACTTGTAAGTAACAAATGTGAAAGCAGGTTACCGGTGCAAAGACGGTCAGGTATAATTGCAGTAGCTCAAAACCTGGTCAGTTTCTGGGTCGTTTTGTAGAGGTGGAGCTTAATCCGGAAATGCAAATGTTTTGTCGGCGCTAAGCGACGAGGTTTGAAGCAAGTGCCAATGTTTAGTCGGTTAGAAATTGAGTCTGTAATATTTTTATTTTTTGTAACAAAATAAAGCATAAACATCGCTTTAGGCAAATCCTTAATCAAAAATATGAAATCTTTCATCAAACTAGCATAACGTATTCACATAGTTGTTTATCGTAGTTTTGTCGTGTTGAGACGAAATAGTAACATGCTCACGAAAAGGAAAAAAAACCTTCTCAAAAATACATCATTAATCATTCTGTATTCGTTTATACAGTGTGTATGAAAAATATCTTACATACGTTGTAATATGATTGCACTTACATGTATGTAACGCAGTATTACATAAGTTATTGAATATCTGTGATTATGTTCTAACCAAATAAAATGCATATTGAAACAATTGTCTACTTTGCTACCATTCTGAGAGCTAAAGAAGATTTTATTTCATTTTAGTGTAACTATTTATGTTAGCGTATCATAAGACAAAGATTGTGAAAAGGCAACAGAAGACATTAGTCTATCTTATCTTTACTGCAAACACCGACTTCTCCAACAACTAACTTTATTTAGATTTTGAACATGACCGCACTCTGTAGGTATTCACTTGTCAATTTGCTTATATATTTATTATTAATGTACAGCATTGTGACAAAAAAATTTTTCATGATTTGTTGGGCAAAAAATATTTTTTTATTGTTGGCATGATGATGTATTTTCTTGCTCCAATATAAATAATGCACGTGGCAATTGTTGTGCATCATTGTTAGCAGCTTTCCCGTTACCTCCACAAGCACAATGTTGTCAATTCTGGAAAATCAGAGGGCCACACACACAAAACCTTTAGCATGATGTATGTCTATTGGCATTGCTGACGTTGTACAACATACATTGTTTGAAAAGTCGATGCGCAATGACAAAATGTCTGGTGATGGACCATTGGAACAATGATGGGAAGTAGGTTGTTTTAGTTATCGGACGAATCTATCATGATAAATTGTAAAGTTTAATAATTTTACTTCATTTGATATAAAAAGAAAATGTTGCACATAACTTAATTACTACCACATCAGCACCAAAGCCATAAAAGGCATTTAACAAGCACAAATGAGAACAGAATAACACAGTAGAAAAGGGCTACATATACTACATGTAGATATGTGAAAATAAGTGAATATAAGTCTGGGTTATTTAAAAAAAATCAGTGTCGAAAATCCTGAATGTTTTATGTATGCAGGTATGTTTTAATTTGATCAATATATTCACTCAAAATTGAGCACAGTACAAGCTGAAACAGTTCGAGTTTTCGCATTTAAAAGTATTCCTATCTAGAACAAGTTTGTTCTCTATGGCTGCAGATGAACTGGCAATGAGGTGGAGGGCACGCCAGATGCCCTCTGGCGTGCCCTCACTTCATTGCCAGTTCCCCCACAGCTATTATAAGGAACAAACTTGTTCTATGCCTATCTAGATATTGCATGTATTAGAAAGCCTCAGGAAGCATTTATGCTCTGTCATTTCTTACTCCCTGCAAACTCCTCTTGGAGATCCTTGATCTAAAATAAAAACAATCATAGCATGTGTATTTACATCTCCTTGAACTTGTAAAGTACTGTGAATGCAGTATTCAAGTGGCATAATTTGCGACGATTTTTGACTTTGACAGGAATATTATTTGTTAATTTAATGAAGTAGATTGGAAAGTTACATTGGACATTGTGATTAGCTGGAAGTTAATTTGGCGATCTCAAAGAACCGGGCAAATCTGCTTTTGCTAGTTCCTGACTTTATTACTGTTTTTACAGTAGTTTATTTCACAATTATTTCCTGGCCTCATATATCTTCTCCGATCCTACATTGCTCAACCGACTTAACCCATAGAGTTTACTTGTAGAAGACAACAGCGACATTAGTCCAAGTACTCAGTCTACGAATCGGATGGTGTTGTGGCACCTTGTTATCAATTTCTCAAAGAGTTGATAACAACTCCAGAGATGCTCCCAAAACCTGATTAGAGATTTTCAAATCACATTAAATCACCAATCATGAGATTGGCATCAAAGCACCATAAAAATGGATTACCCAGTTGTTAAATTAAATCAAATTAAAACCATCAATTACATAGTTGATGATGGTTTTAATTTCGTTTTATTTGAAAGCTTAGCAGTCACCCTTCTAAGTGATTTGATTTGGAGCAAAACGCATGCCAGCGATTTGATATGCTTTACAAATCTGGAATCAAAGATTTGGGAGCTTCACTGCACAACTCTCTCCAATTCAGACACTGAGCACTTACACTAAAGTGACACGAAAGCATCATGTAACAGGGTTCTAATTTTAAAACCGAGTTACTGAATATTACCACTCACCGGACTGTTAGGTATGAAAGTAACATCAGGTGTCTGAGTTACATCTATAATGCTGTCGTTTGTGGCGTTTCGTAGATGCTCCCCACATCTATGGAAGCTCGCATAGCCTCAGGTCTTACTCCTACCCGTTCTGAGCAAGCACTGCGTTTCCTCCTTATCTTGAGCTATAAATCAGAATGCTCGAGGCATTGAACGTTTGGCTGGGTGTGAACAGGCAACTTAACAAATATCGCAGTTAGCAGCAAATAATTTGTTTCTAAAACCTAATCCTGCCGACACAAGAGGTTCTTCTGCATTATCCTACTATAACTTCACGTTTTTCTAGCTACTAATCTAGGGCTATAAATGGCTTGAAGATCCGCCTACCAATGAAATTCCACATTTAACCATAATTAATATTGCACGATTTGCCTAAAATTTTATGTGAGTGAGTACCTCCGTGTTACTATCAGATGTATTGTCTTGAAGATGCGGTCTCTTTGTTGGATTCTGTGGCTAAAAATGTAAACAATACGTAAATTATGGCCAATTATGTATATCGACACCATGTGACAACAGATATGAATTTATGCACATGCATAGCATATTTATATTTGTGGGCACAATCTAACTAAATTCAAATTGGCTAAAGAGTCCAAACAAAGGCCTTGTTGCCAGAGCTCCAAAATAAGCATTCATTTTATCTTGCTTTTAATGATTGTTTTTGCAAATTTTAGGTGTGAAATATATACAATGTAAAATAAAATATTGCGTCCAAGTTTAACCAAAGGTGTGAACTGCGATATAATACTATCTGGCGCATGTGTGAGGTCTCGGGATGAGAAATTTTCAAGAAAAATGAGACAGATTGCCGTAAACTTCACTGACTATTGGGTCAAGGATATGGTATCTGAGCATTCCTATCAAGTCCTTGTTTCTTTGCAATTCTACCGAATTTCTATGAGAGTGTAGATAAATTAAAATAAGAGAAAATGTTTTTGAACTTTGATGTATTGTGAGACCGAAAGCAAAGTATCGAATACAGCTTAGACATGTCGCAACCCTCACAGTAGTGCAGACTTAGATTTACTGCATTCTCTGATTTCAGGCTTACAAGAATATAAATGTGCACGCGTGCTTTTGTTACAAGATAGCTATTTCAGAAATAAGACAAATTAAAATCCATAAAAATAATAAATATTATTTATCATCTCTATGTAAAATCCATAATAATCTGTGCATTTGTAAAGACATGGAAGGATAGCCCTGTCTAAATATATTGGACATACAATGACCGAGTTTTGCTGTCCAAAAATATCCCTTATAATAGGCTGTGTAAAATATTCTTGGTGTACCGGTAACTTACCCTCCGCTGTTCTTTGTACTTGTCCTTCTGGGTTTGCTGTCTTTCAGGGCCGTACATGCAACCATACTCTTTTTCTTCACCATATTATTTTTCTTCGCCATACATACATAAATAGCCTTGACTGTCATGAATGACGTTCTCACCTCTCCAAATATCTTTACCTTGCTAAATTAGAGCAGATAAAATTTTAAAATTAAAAAACATGGTACAGATTTTTTAGATTCATTGGCTGAAGACGTTGTAGGTTTTTAGCCTTACTTGATTGCTAACACTCAATTGAGAACTAACTGCTGCATGTATATGATGCTTGATACATTTATTGCCTGCTTGTAGTTATTAATATATACAATGATTTTTAATGTCATTTCAATTGCATGCCAATGCTTGTACACTGAAGCCCATGTATATCTTCTAATCAAGGCTGCACTATAAGCTTGATTGGAATCCACTGCATGTCTGTATATACACGAATATCCACTTCGTCAAATTAAGCTTAAGAGTTGAGTGTCTATAGAGAGTAATCCTTTATTGCTGAGAGGTAGACGGTGTGTATCCAGTGTGAGTTGCTGGTGAACTGATGAAAATTGTGTCAACTCTGCTTCAAGTAGGGCCTGTGATGTCATAGATCACATGGTACAAAAACAAACCACAAAGGGCTTCATAAAACTGCAGCATAAAACATATAAGCTACTATTGACATGTACTTCTATTGCACAACAACCAAGCATAGGCCTACATTTTACAATCAAGGTTACACTTCACAATCCAGGTTACACTAAAATATCCGAGGTATAAAATGTTCCTTTTCAACACAAGATCACAAATTATGCAGTGGAGAAAAAGTGCTTTAAGGATATGAGATTACCTTCAAAAAGTCTTTCATGCTTGTTGAATATGCCATCCTCATGGTATGTGTAAAACTTGTTGCCATATTCGATTTTATGGGCTTTGATGGCTTGCTCAGCTTCGTCTAACAATGAGGCAAGAAGGAGCGGCATAATGCTTAAATGCGCTGCAATTAGAAAATATATTTGGTAGGCGTTCCGGCTCCTCGTAGAAGTTGACTGTCGTCAGCGATCATGTCATTCAGCTATCGAGGCTTCGATAACCTACCGATACGATTGCCGATTACAGGCACGGAAGGCCTGTAGGTAGGCCTATATAGAAGATGAAATGACTAATACAAAAAGTCAGTTATGAATACATGATGACCCACTGAGGTCTTCTTTTAGGCTTGAAGCAATATGAATATGCAGGGCATTTCAAATAATTTTTTAAGACAAATTGAAAGCAGTAAGCGACTCTGACTACTGAGGACTACTAATCACAGGCAGGTTGCCTAGTCCAAAAATATAACTGCCCTACATTGCAGGAGACTACAAAAACTTGCTTTACCTTGCCTCCTCTCCTACACTTTTTGTGAACCAAACAGATGAGCTACAGCCTAGGCCTGGCGGTGCTACTGACAACGCACCATTGTAGTAACAAGTTCAAACAAAATTTGAAATACACAATTAAATGGCTGTTCCTTAGGTAGCTACATACTGTCGTTGTTTCAAAAGGTGCTACAGTTGAGACTTAGTAGTAATATAAAGTTAGTTGTTAAAAAAGAGTGTGCTTGCAGCAAATACAGTAAAGATAAGAAACTGATGTCTTCTGTTGCCTTCATTTTTACAATCTATGCCTAATGAGATGCTAATACTAATATTTACAGTGAAATAAAATATAATCATTTTAGGCTCTCAGAAAGGTAACAAAGTGGACCACTGTTTTAATGTGCATTTAATTTGTTCAGAACATAATCGTAACTTTTCAATATTTTATGTAATACCGCTTTACAAAAGTGTATTCATATTAAAAATATAAAACTATTTTTTTCAAATATAAACGAATACAGAGTAATTAGTGGTGTATTTTTAAGAAGATTTTTTTCGTTTCGTGAGCGTGTTACCATTTATTCTTAACAAGAAAAAACTACGATAAACAGCTATGTAAATACTTTATGTTATTTTGCTGAAGGAACTCACAATTGTAATTAAAAATTTGCTTACAAAAGATGCTTACGTGATATTTTGTT
Source organism: Watersipora subatra (assembly GCF_963576615.1). Lineage (NCBI taxonomy): Eukaryota > Metazoa > Bryozoa > Gymnolaemata > Cheilostomatida > Watersiporidae > Watersipora > Watersipora subatra. The sequence goes on from NC_088713.1 coordinate 51,743,396, forward strand.
AAACAAAAAGATAACTACTCGATTTGTCAACAACTAAACATTTGCAGTGATTCGACTAACTTTAAAGCTTTTGTATTTCCGGATTAAGCTCCACCTCTACAAAACGACCCAGAAACTGACCAGGTTTTGAGCCACTGCAATTATACCTGACCTGCAAAGACTGATTTAAATAAGACAGAAATATGCGGTGACAAGACAAAATTGTGCTCGGCCAACCGTAACCCACGACCTAACCTGTTGACGTCTTTCTGAAGTTTGAAGATTCTCAAAAGACAGAGCAGCTAAATATCGCGTTGTTGAAACTTGCGCTATGTCATGGTGGAACTAAAATGAGCGTCGCGCGCAAGTAGTGACTTTGTGTATCGGAGATTTAAATAGTGAATACTGTAGCCTAATGCTTACTACACGTGAATAACGACAATCAAATGTAAAGGTAAAAGTTCATGTAGCCCACTTGAAGATTTAATTACACAGCAAATCATTGATAGACGTTTATCATGGTTGCCAATCTTGTTTATAGAATTAGAGTTGTTAACACTTTAGTGTTATGTTAACACTTTAACACATGTTATAACTATTCTATATTGTCCCACGATCAAACGAGTAGAGTGAAGTTTGAGATTTTTTATGATAAATGCATGTGCACATTCTAACGTACCTGGTTTAAGTTCCTAGTTCTTGCTTCCTACCTCTCTCTCGTTCTCGCAGTTAAGATGCCGCAATCCCCCTCTCCTGTCGCAAACCGGACATCCTGTTCTCTGCATCACACACACAACTTACGAAAATTATTCATCAACAATGAGACGAACCCTTGTTTGGAAATCTCATGAACAAATTTAACCATCGTTTTGTAGAGTCGTTAAAGTATAATAACGATACAAAACACATTTAAGCCTATTTACATGTAATTATTTTACCAAGTCTTTGTAAATCGTCGGCATTATCTTAAAACTTACCCATCTGATCGGATTATACACAAATAGACAAATTAGTGTGAACGAAAATTGCCACAACATGCTTGAAAAAGTTGGTTAATAAAAGTTAAGTCCGGCTCATGATATGCCAATAAAGCCGCGCGACAGATAGTAGAACTATTTAGCACTGCGCATTTCACGAGAAAACCGTGCTCATTTCGTCAGTCTATGGCATTGTTTACTTGTAATCGAATTTATTCGAAGGTTTCTGTAATAAATGTAGACAGTTTGAGGCGTAGACCGAATTACAGATACAAAATTGTGGTACACAGTTTATCAGCCTATGTTTTTTGTCCAATCACCGAAGGTTTCATTATTTAAAACGTTAGCCGAAAATATTTCCAACTTATGTACCAGCTAGGGCCAAACTACAACACCCCTTTATGACGAAAACATTTTTTATTTTAATTGCTGCAGTTTGCAGAATTTTTTCAGACGCGTGAACACTCATACTTGCTTTCTGTTTAAGATCGCTATCAAAACCATTATACTTTTAACGCAACCAACTTTCAAACTGTGTATAATAGTACACAGTAGCTTGCCATTTTACTTCTAATTTTGCATTTCAGAGTTATAATAAACATATTTCCTTATTGTTGTTAAATTACATACATTACAGTAGATTAGGCCTACAGCTTAAATTAATATTGTTTTTATCGTTGTAAAACAGGGTTGAGATATGTAGTAAATTTGCAAGAAAATTACGAACAAGACTTTCCGCCACTAATGCGAAAGAACAACTCGTTATCAGATAGTGGTGGCCCTGAAAAGGGCCGGAGGGGTGTGAGTGCAGGTTATAGTACTATGTGCACTGTCGAGTCCAGCAGCCCTAGAGGATCCGTGTCACTGAAGCACAGAGGAAGCCTTACGGAGGTGGCATTTTGGGGTGAGTCACAACAGACTCCACAGATCGGCGACGTGTAGGAGCCTGGTCCGGTGACGGTCACCATATGGGTCTCTTGGACTCCCTGGAGTGAGGTCGGTAGGCTTGCACTGGGCGAGGCTCGGTTCGCCGTTTGGGGGGGGGGGGCGCGGATCCCAGCTCTCCCTCCCTTCGGTTTGGGTGCCGACAGACCTCCGATGGAAGGAGTCTTTATGCGCTGCTAACTTCTCCCGTTGGTCAAAATAACAGTCACACAAAGCACACCTGTGTACATGCATGCGTTCATGCCGGCGGAGTGCGTGTGGCTTGTCGGTAGAGAAGTCGGAATTCTTGCAATTGAGTGCCATGTTGGATGGTGCCGAACAGTGATTAACCTGGGCTTATATATATAATCGAATAATTTAGATTGTGACATAAGCCAACGGTTACCAGCGCCCAAAGCGCTCGCTAGGATGAGAACAGGCTTGACTACGCCTGCTACATGGATTATAAGGCAACCGCTTTCTTGGACTTTCAAGCAGAAAATTTCCTAAAAGTAGAGAAAGAAAATTTGTTGATTGTTTGTTGTACTACTAACTCTTTTTCTCCATTAACTAAGGCATTACAAAAAATTGCCGAATTTTTATATCTTGTATTTACTTGTAAATAGCAATTGTTCTTGTAAAAATTTGCTGCCTTTTTGACATACAAAGTTCAACTGCCTGTATCCACCAATGATATGCTGTGTTTGGATCTGCTAGCTTATATAAACAGTTGCTTGTGCATTTGAAGAGCAGCGTAGATTTGGCTAGCTTGGTGTGGCATACTACAACATTATAATAAAATTATTCGAGTACAACACATCTTCTTTTGTATCTTAGACAGCTTAGCTTAATAGGCGCGCTGGTATATACATAGTCTCTTATCGGCTATAGTATATAGAGTCTGTATTATCGGCTCCTTTCTGGATGTGCGCTGGTATATACATAGTCTGTTATCGGCTATAGTTTATAGAGTCTGTATTATCGGCTCTTGTTGGAGTTGCGCTGGTATATATACAGTCTGCTATCGGCTGTACTATATAGAGTCTGTATTATCGGCTCTTGTTGGAGTTGCGCTGGTATATATACATAGTCTGCTATCGACTATAGTGTATAGAGTCTGTATTATCGGCTCTTTTCTGGATGTGCGCTGGTATATACATAGTCTGTTATCGGCTATAGTATATAGAGTTGGTATTATCGTCTCTTGTTGGAGTTGCGCGGGTATATATACAGCCTGCTATCGGCTGTAATATATAGAGTCGGTATTATCGGCTCTTGTTAGAGTTGCGCTGGTATATATACAGTTTGCTATCGGCTGTATTATATAGAGTCTGTATTATCGTCTCTTGTTGGAGTTGCGCTGGTATATATACAGTCTGCTATCGGCTGTATTATATAGAGTCTGTATTATCGGCTCTTGTTGGAGTTGCGCTGGTATATATACAGTCTGCTATCGGCTGTAATATATAGAGTCGGTATTATCGGCTCTTGCTGGAATTGCGCTGATATATAAACAGTCTGCTATCGGTTGTAATATATAGAGTCCGATTGACCGGCTCTTGTTAGGGGTAGCGTTGTGATATCCAGTCTACTCTCGGCTGTGTGATAGCGAGTCGGTATTGACAGCTTTTATGCTAGTAGTGCCGGTAATATAGTAAAGTGACGGGGCCTAAGCTACCATATTCAAGCTTCAGCTCCTGCTAGGCCGGGTTCGGGGGTTGCCCTGATTTTACTTCAATTAGAAGATGAGGTGTGATTTTTTTGTGTAATTAGGTGCAATTTATTATTGTATTAAACCAATGATATACAGCCCCCAAGGATAGCCGACGGCTCTCATATGGCCGGGGTTTAATGATGGAGCTCTGCTGGGATGAACCCGAACACGGCACCCGAACAAACAAATATGCTGAATAAATCCTGTAAATTTACAAATATTATGAACTGTAGTGGTTATTTTACTTATCTGTTGAATTCATTTTGTTGTCAAATAAATATAGTATTCCAATATTGTCACCATTATGATCAGTCAGTTGCCATTCGCAAGCATTTGTGATATTAATAGTCACAGTCGTAAAATAGCCAAAATTCGGTTTTGTATTTAGATGTTGAGTATAAAAACTACACTGCACAGCTTTGCCTGCTGTCCCATCTTATTGGCCAGGTAAAAAATGTGAGAACGATGAAAGACTTTGTCATTTTCTATTAGGGGTCGCAACATATTAATCAAAAACTAGGAAAAAAAAGCCGTTGTTCGGGTAATTTTGGGTAAATTATATTCATCTTTGAGCATATATTGCCACCTTTATCAATTTTTAAAGTTACTAAAAGTAGGTAATTTGAAATGTTTTATTTTGCATAGATCCATTATTTTGGTTAGGTATCACACCTACATTGTAGAAATTCAAGGATTGCTATTATGAACCGCGGGTCTACTGACTGAATGAGCTAATGAAACGATAACAGCGAGTTGTGTTTTCCAAAACCTAACAAGGCAACGCGACCGCCCCGCGAGAGTTGTGTTTGCTCTGAAACCCAGGCTAGCACAATCCTAACTGAACTCCATCATTAAATCCCGCCAATATGATAGCCGTCGGCTATCCTTAGGGGGCTGTATATCATTGATTAAACCAAGCTTTTATAGGTATATCTAGACCATTTCTATTTCAAACAAGTCTCATTTACACTATACTTTCTGTCAATTCCTGCTGAGAACTACGTTTTCAACAACCAAAAGTGCCATTCTTTTTTCCATTATCACTTTGGTTGTGGGCTGTATGACAGTAGAATTTTTAGTTTTTATAATAATAATTATCCCACAACCAAATGAGCGGATGCGAAGTGTGGGAGTTTTTATGATAAGCGCATGTGCACACAACTTAAGAAAATTATTCATCAACAATGAGACGAACCCTTGTTTTGAAATCTCATCTACAAATGTAACCATCGTTTTGTAGAGTCGTTAAAGTATAATTACGATACACAACACATTTAAACCTATTTAAATATGTTACCAAGTCTTTGTGAACCGTTGGTATTATCTTGAAACTTACCCATCTGATCGGATTATACACAAATAGACAGACTAATTTGGACGAAAATTGCTACAAAACGCTTGAAAAGTTTGGTTTAATAAAAGTTAAGACCGGCCTACGATACGCCAATAAAGCCGTGCGACAGATAGAAGAACTATTTAGCAGTGCGTATTTTACGAGAAACCCGTGCTCATTTCACCAGTCTATGGCATTGTTTACTTGTAATCGAATTTATTCAAAGATTTCGGTAATGAATATTGACCGTTTGATTCATAGGCCGAATTACAGGTACGAAATTGTGGTACCTAGTTTATCAGCCTATGTTTTTTTATCCAATCACCGAAGGTTTGATTATTTAAAACGTTAGCCGAAAATATTTACAACTTATGTACAAGCTAGGGCCAAACTACAACACCCCTTTATAACGAAAACATTTTCTATTTTAATTGCTGCAGTTTGCAAAAAATGTTCAGACGCGTGAACGCTCATACTTGCTTTCTGTCAAAGATCGCTATCAAAACCATTCTACATTCAACGCAACCAACTTTCAAACTGTGTATAGTACACAGTAGCTTGCCATTTTACTTCTAATTTTGCACTTCAGAGTTATAATAACTAGAAATTCCACTGTCATACAGCCCACGACCAAGGTGATATTGGAAAAAGGAAAGGGTACTGATGGTTGAGAAATGCAATATTAGCAGTCAAATAGGATAACTGCAATAGTAGCAGTAATGTACTGGGTGTGGGGGTTATTATATACAACAAATAGCAATAATGAAAGGAAAAGATTATATGTTTATATCTCTCCTCCTGAAAAAAGATAAATGCAATATAATTGGCCAATATTAGAAGTAAAATGCACTGATATTATTAGAATAACTGATATATTATTTATAAATAATAATATTTTACATTCATTCGTAATAATTTTTGACATTTCAAAATGGCATAGCTAACAATATCACGAAGTTGTGATATTTATATAGATTTTTAGAAAATCTGTTCTACGTAGTCATTGTTCTGTAGTCATCCAAACTTATGATTAATTATTGTAATAATCTCATAAGAAACGTTTGAAAAATATCGTTTTTGCTTTACTTACACTGCATTGGACATCAGTTAAAATGCGAAAGTATTCAAATGGGTCGGCAAATGAAAAGGAAAAGATTGAAATCAGCGAAAATGAAACGATTTCTGTACTCCTATATTAATTGCCGAAACCTTCGGCAATTCGACAATGCTATAGACTGGTGAAAAGTGCACGTTTTTTTTTTCGTGAAATGCGCAAGACTTTATCGTTCTATTATCTGTCGCTCGGCGTTTCAATTTCCGGTCTTAACTTTTATTAAACCAAGCTTTTCAAGCGTTTTGTTGTGATTTTCGTCCAAATTAATCTGTCTGTTTGTGTATAATCCGATCAGATGGGTTAGTTTTAGGAATTTGTGGTAACCTTTCAAAGGCTTGGTAACATATTTAAATAGGTTTAAATATGTTTTGAATCGTTATTATACTTTAACAACTTTACAAAACGACATTTAAATTTGTTGATGAAATTTCTTGACGAGGGTTCGTCTCATTGTTGATGAATAATTTTCGTAAGTTGTGTGCACATGCATATATCATAAAAACTCCCACACTTCGCTCCGCTCGTTTGGTCGTTGGATTATAATAAACATATTTCCTTACTGTTGTTGGTAAAATACATACATTACAGTAGGTTAGGCCTGCAACTTAAATTAAACATTTTTTTATCATTGTAAAACAAGTTTGAGATAGTAGTAGATGTGATTGTTTGTGTGATTAGGTGTGATTTATTATTGTATTAAGCCAAGCTTTTCAAGCTATTTCTTGAACATTTCTATTTCAAACAAGTCTCATTTACACTATACTCTGTCAATTCCTGCTGAGAACTACTTTTTCAACAACCAACAGTACCCTTTCTTTTTTCCATTATCACTTTGGTCGTGGGCTGTATGACAGTGGATTTTCTTGTTTGATATCTAACTAATAATATGCTCGAATAATATACAGTCAAACATGGATAACTCGTCCACGGATAGCTCGAACACATGGTTAATTCGAACATTTCCTTTGGTCCTTTCCCACGTAATGATAAATTGCTATAGATAACTCGAACTCAACACTGTTAATTCGAACTGTTTTTTTGCCCAACGGCTACCGAAACAGTTGTTATCGCTTTAGAAAATCACTTTATTCAAAGCCATAGAGGTAAACTTCATCTTTTCGTAATTCATAAGCGTCGTTATTACCACCATCGGCAAAATATTTTTGTCAACGACTTTTCTAAAAGTTTGGTGAAAATTGATTTATACTGCGATACGATGAATAGCACGGGCTAGCCGGGTCACGCGCGCAAAGATTTTCGCCACGCACATACAAAACAAAAATCGCATGTTGTTTTGAACGTGCGTGGCGAAAATCCTTGAGTGCGTGACCCGGCTAGCCCGTGATGAATAGTTTTCCGACGTTGATTCCGTGTTGAATCAACGTCGGAATGTTGAATGTTTAAAACGTCTTAAAATTGGTGTAATTAAACGTATACGTTGTCTGAGCTACAAAAAACTATTCATCGTTTGACCTAAACACAGAATACGTGTGTACATTCAATAAGTATTTATTAAAAAAGCGTGAGTGATATAGAATGTACCGTAAAACCTCGTAAAACTTCTAATTGAACTGCCTCGGAGTGTTGCTCTTAACGAATCCCAGGTAAAGTAAGGTAATCTGCATAAACTTCAAGAAAAAACGGCAAAATTGATCGTGGGTAAAACCCCAAAAGAAAAAAATGTCTTTTCTTTTGAGCATTTCAACAACGATCAAGTTTTGCCAATGTCAATCTGAAAAACGTCCTGGCAATAACATCACCTCAAACAACAAACCAATCTCAAGTGATAGAAAAATCTCTATACTTTTTCATGAAAACGTTTTAAACTTTACATTAGAAGCATTTAATTTGAAACAAGCCATTTGTGCTTTTGATTTATATTATAGTTTGTATATGTACATGTATCTACTAATAAATAAGTAAATATATGGACTTGTGACAGTGCTCTGATAACTTGAATGCTCTGATAATTCGAACACTTTTGCTCGGTCCCTTGAAGTTCGAGTTATCCATGTTTGACTGTATATCGAATTAGATATTAATGATCATACTTTTGATTTTTTAATTTGTAGTGATGATATTGATGTGAAATGTGTTGTTTTTTGTGTTTTTTTCATAGTGAAATACTTCAATGATTTTATGTGTAATGGTTAGCCTATGGACATTGAATTCAATTTCATCCAAGACAAATTTTTACCGCAAACAAAGTGGCACATCTACCCAAAAAAACCTGACTGTTGCTATAAAACAAAATTGAAACAACAATTCAATCAATGGATATGGGCACTACTATAGTTTTTTTCTGAACTTTGGTTTGACAGTAACACGCTGTTGCAATAATGAACATAAGTATCGATGTTCCAACAATTAGTATTGAGATTGCGAGGCGGCAGGACTTTCTGTAAGCTATTATCTTATAATCAACAATAACACGCCAGTGGTTTGTTTCTAAGTATATGGGAACTCTATTTTCTTCAGATGGTCAAAAATGACAATTATTCTGTCAATACCCCCTAGTCAAAACAAAAAGAACAGTATGCCTTTATACTTAGTTCTATTAGTTATGATCTTTTAATAAGTACATGTTTATTAGGCATGTGATGATGACTCTTTCTGTTGGCAGGGAGGCTAAATAAACCCTCTTCTCTCGGGGCTTTATAGTTTCCCGGTTTTCCACCTTTTTGAGTAAATTGTGTCAGCTGTGTGTTTTCTTCTCGATGGGTTGATCCTCTGCAGGCCATTTTCTGCAGGCTTCTTTGGATTATGTTAGCCTCTCTATGTCTTGGCTCCTTTCTCGCTGCACCCTTCTTTTGTTGCTTGGCTCGCTGCCAGATTGTCGCTCTTTAGCTTGCCACCAGTTCATCGCTGCTTTTGCTTGCTGCCAGTTTCTTATATACTCATTCTCAGATGATTGCCAAGTGTCATTGGTTGCCTTAGCTCATTCTTGCGAATTTTACACTATTCTTGTAATGCCTATTTTTAGTGTCTGTGATATCAGTCAGCATTCTTTTCTGACATGTGATATCTGACGTCTTGACATCTGGTATCTTATGAGATTTCATGACGTTGGGGTGGGCCAGAGTAATTATACTTGATTTATGTCAATAATTTGTACAAGATTGGCCATAACCTGCAAACCATCATCAACCACTGATTTGTAAAAATGGATTTTCCTTTAATCCTCATCCTGAGACAGTTCTAATGATATATCTTACATAAGGCAAAATATTATTCATATTTCTTGCCATGCATCCTAGAGCCATTACGTCAATCTTTTTTTTGTTTTTAAAACATCAAAACCCAAACATATTATATTACGATTTTACAAAGTCATAATATTTATAATAAATGAAGCTAAAAGCTGTATCTATAAAAGTGCTGTAAATATTTGATTTGATTATGACTGGTTGAGTGTTCGATATACACTGAAACTCGGATAACTCACCTTCGGATAATTCGAAAACACGGTTAACTCAACGTATTTGTTTGGTCCGTTATGATAAATGGCTTTAGAAAACTCGACCGAAACTCTGTTAACTCGAACAGTCTTTTGTCAAACGGCTACCGAGACGGTTGTTACTATCGCTTGAGAATATCACTTTATTCCAAGCCATAGAGATAAACATCGACTTTTAGTAGTTCTTAGGCCTCGTCATTACCAACATCGACAACATATTTTCATTAACGACTTTTCTAAAGGTTTGGAAAAATCAAATTTTACCAAACATCCGCTTAGCTGTAACCCTCCGAAAGCGAGAAAAGCGAGGTTAAATTCGGATAAATTTAAAGTAAAATCGGCAAAATAGATAATGGGCAGTTTGATAAACAGATGAATAACAGATGAATAAACGTTGTAAGAAGTTGTAACAACAACTAAGATTAATATAATTGTAACGGAATTCAATGGATTTTGCAGAGCTAGCATGCGTTTGCTTGCTGAGGCCATTGATGCTTCCGTAATCATCCGTTCTTAAATTATGTAATTGAGCAGCTTGTGTAGTTACACGCAGTGTAACTTTGTAGTAGCCTCGGAGCTCCAACCTATTTTCATAAACTCTTGTTGGTTGCGCAGTGCAAAAACCTTTTTGGGATTATCCAGTTCTACCATTCTCTATTCCTTCCTACCAGACTATTCGTCCTGATAATTTTGGATTGGCAAGTATTTTACCACAAGAAAATGTTTAGATTGATCAGTTCATAGTGAAAAATAAAGCTCATAATATTAGACTTTGGTGTATTTTGTGGAGTTTGCCTCAGGGAACTTCATCTTTGGTACTTTTTGCCTTTGACTCATCTTTTTCAAGTTTTACAAAGGTGGACTCATTCTAATTCAGATTTAACGAGATTCAATACAGCGGAACATCTGTATATCATGGTTAAATCACTGAATTATAGTTATTTGTGTATTATACAAATAACTAGGAATCAATTGGTTTTCAGAGGTTTAGTATTTTGTATTAAAAGGTTTAGTGTGACCTGACCTCTTAATACAAAATTAAGTAGTTTGAAGATGTACTTTGTATGTTAAAACATCAGAGTGCCTTACCAACTGCTTTATTTCCTAAATATATTTTTGATTTCCTGACCGACTAGATGATCAACTTTGTATTGAGTATTGTTCAGATGGTGGTTCTGATGAAAAAACTTTCAACGTTTTCTATTTTACACTAATTCTAGTCACACTAAAGGTGATGGTTTTTGTAACATCTTCATGTTGTATGAGCAGAGATATTTCATAGTTTGGGGGAAAGGTTCAGCATATTCTACTTTCCTTGTACTCCCATAATTCCTCAACACCATATGATTTGTCAGTTTTAATCGAAGCTACATTTTACTCGTCTATAAGTACTGTAATAGTAGTAGAGTTATTAGTGTACCATTATAGTAGTATAGTTATTGGTAGAGCTGCACAACGATTATAAAAATTGATCGCGATTAATAACTTGCCTGAACCAGTTAATCTTCGATTAATCTTAGAATTGATCTAGCAAAAACCTGCATATTCAAAAACAAATAATACAGCTACATATAGATTTATTATATTTTAAACAATATTAGCAGTAGTACATGTTATGTACAATGTACATAAGTTACAATGTAATAATTATTATGAGTATGAAAACTGTCAATGAAACTCTATAATTAAGCAGCCAAGAGTTTAGGCAGCACAGTTTATTTACATTATCTGAATAAAGAGATGCACTCTTCCTACATACAACATTGCCAGCTTTAGAGAATGGCTGCTCACAGGCAGACCTGCCAACCCAAGAGTGGGGCAATGCGTGAGATTTGGTTTTGGGGCAATTGATGTATCAATGATAGTATATATGAAATTGTGGAAATTGGGCAAAAATCGCACACATTTCTATTTTCTCTTTGGGGTGATTGCGTGAGCCTCACGCCAAATGCGTGAGAGTTGGCAGGTATGCTCATAGGGGACAGCAGTGCCGGTAGTCACTAGTAGCCTATTAGTTATTGTTTGTGACAGCTGGTGATAATTTTTGCGCGGTAGGATGAGAATTATTTAAAATATATCTTAATGATGATGTGCTGTGGTGGTAAGCAAATTCTTTCTGGCGTATACTGCTTTTCGCTTTCTTGTTTAAGGTTCCAACAACTTACAGAAATGCGCTACCTAGGGTGGAAGACATTTTTCTGCTTTCACGTTCCAATAAAGTATCAATCTTATATTACTAATATTCTGAAGCTGAAATATGGTTGTGATTTCTTCGAAAAATGAAAATACATGTATAATTTACTTTAAAAAGTTTTTAAAAATGAACAAAAATAAACTGTAAGATATTAAATAATACTGAAATCACTTTTACTGCTATTACATAGAAACATGTTCAAACAACTAACAACATGGCCGCTTACAGCTAGATCGGCACGGCGCTTGTGCATTGTGTTGTATAAACAAGTTTAATGTTAGCGACTCACTGTGTTTTCATAGTTGAGTGCAAAATAATTGTGGTTTAATTTATTGGTAAGAAAGTGTCACTTGTCATAATATTTATTTGTTAGTAAATTAAATGGTAGTAACCTGCTACGTTAGTATTACTAAACAGTACAAAGGAAAGGAACGACATCAAAATCATGACATGCATTTTAATTGAAGATTAATTGGCTCAACTCAGTTAATCAACCTATTTATATTAGTCGCCATTAATCGTTTAATTAGCGCGATCATTGTGCAGCTCTAGTTATTAGTGTACCATTATTATAGTAGTGGAGTTGCTAATGTACCATTATAGTAGTAGAGTTATTAGTGTACCATTATATCAATAGAGTTATTAGTGCACATTTATAGTAGTAGAGCTCTTAGCATACAATTATGGTGGTGCAGTTATTAGTGTACCGTGATAGCAATAGACTTACTAGTTTTCCATTACAGGACTAGAGTTACTAGTGTGCCATTTTAATAGTGAAATTACTTGTATACCCTTATAATGCAGTGCACATAATCTTATCAATCTTTTCATAATTTTTAGTAGGTGGTTTTTCTCGCAGAGCAGTAAAACAAATCTTGCTTTACTTCAAGTGTTAATTCTGTCGCTCTAGAACATTCTATTAGTTTTATTTTAAAGGCAAATATGTTAGACCAAATTTGTTCTTGCAGGTACTAAACTCGATTGTTGCAATCCTCTTACATTACCACAAATATATCGCTTTTGTACTTATAGGTTGTTAGTGTATATACATGTATCATCATGTAAATACACGCACTCATGACAGTGTGTGGATAACTTGATTGCTCTGATAGCCCAAACCATAGATATAGTAAACCCTAGATATGCGAATAATCAAAACAAGTGAGGCCTATAATTAGCATGACGCAACGCCATGATGATGTGTAAAGTGAATCAACTGATCTAAGAATTCCTATTGACTTAGCACTAAAAACTGCACAATTTTTCTATAGCTTGTGCATCTAAGGCTGCATATTTTGTTGAAAATGTATAAAACTGACTTTGGATGAAAAAGGCAAGAATCTTACACACATGGTAATGGATAATACCAATAGTTCTCCAATAGTAATGGATAATACCAATAGCAATGACTGGGTGCCATGAGCGCCCAGTCATATAGTCCCGTATGCCATGAGAGATTTTCATGTGTAATAACTATGTGCACAATTATTCTATTATTATTTATTGTCAGTATATTTTATTATGGCTAGTACTTTGGAGTTCTGTGTGCCATGAGAGATTGATATGTGTAATAACGGTGTGCATAATTATTCTATTATTATTTAATGCCAGTATATTTTATTATGGCTGGTACTCTGGAGTTCAGTGTGCCATGAGAGATTGTCATGTGTAATAACTATGTGCATAATTATTCTATTATTATTTAATGCCAGTATATTATATTATTACTAGTACTCTGGAGTTCTGTGTGCCATGAGAGATTGTCATGTGCAGTAACTATGTGCACAATTATTCTATTATTATTTATTGTCAGTATATTTTATTATGGCTAGTACTTTGGAGTTCTGTGTGCCATGAGAGATTGATATGTGTAATAACGGTGTGCATAATTATTCTATTATTATTTAATGCCAGTATATTTTATTATGGCTGGTACTCTGGAGTTCACTGTGCCATGAGAGATTGTCATGTGTAATAACTATGTGCATAATTATTCTATTATTATTTAATGCCAGTATATTATATTATTACTAGTACTCTGGAGTTCTGTGTGCCATGAGAGATTGTCATGTGTAATAACTATGTGCACAATTATTCTATTATTATTTAATGCCAGTATATTTTATTATCACTAGTACTCTGGAGTTCTGTGTGCCATGAGAGATTGTCATGTGTAATAACTATGTGCTCAATTATTCTATTATTATTAAATGCCAGTATATTTTATTGTTGCTAGTACACTGGAGTTCTATGTGCCGTGAGAGATTATCATGTGTAATAACTATATGCACAGCTTCTATATCATTGATAATACAAAGAGTGACCAAATAGAAATTAAACTAATAACAAACTAATGAATCAAATGAGATTTAGAAGCAGTTAAGTTGGAACACAGTATTAAACACCCATTAGACATGACTGAAAATAACTGGATGAGGTAGCTTTTGTCTAAAGTTGGTTGAACTAAAATCCTGCTTTGAAGCGGCATAGTGTATTATGATTTTATTACATGTATAACGATTTACTATAGTTTTGAGTAGACTGTTGGCCTGCACTGTGCATGTAAAACCCGGTTTGAGGCTATGTAATAAGACATATATGTTATTGTCTGTGATCTTACTTGTTTAAAAGCTCTCTGTGTGATACCATAGCTCTCCATGTGTGAACGTAAGCACTTTTCTGCAGCAATACATATTCGGCCTGACGTATCAATGGTGTCACAAAGCCTCCTCTGTTTTAACTGAGATTAGAGTTATTTCATCACTACTTCTACTTCCCACTATTTTTACATTGGTCAAGAACTTGCTACAGTCATCACATTAGAGTTAGAAAAGTTTCCTGATCACCGAACTCCTCATCTTCACTTTTATCAGCTTTTGTCTCTTCCTTCTCCTTTCTAGCCAGAGAATGTAGTATGAGTTGGCCAGGTTTTTCAGCCCTGCTCACATCCAGATTAATACAGTTAGCATTAGGACTTGGTGTGATATCTGCCTTTATGAGCAGTGCTCGAAGTGCAGATCTAAAGCACAGCACATCCAGGTTATTGTCATAGCCACCCTACCTTTCCCATGATAGATCGTATAGTGGAAAACAGAGTCTCAATGTGATCTTGGTTGATCTTAATGGTTAGGAAGTAGTTGATGTAAGGGTAGTTGCTGAAAAGATATTGAGCAATGCTATGTACAGATTTGGCTGCTGACTCAAAACCGATGAAGGTTTTCCTATTATTTTCTACTAGCAGCTTTCAGCTTGGTGTCTTTAATTAGCATAGATAGCTTATGATATTGTTGAGAACTTCTTGTTTTGAGATGAAGTTCTGTCTTGTTATGGACAATTCATGATATACCTGGGGTATTGTAGTCACCTCTGGTGACATTTAACTAAGAATATGGTCTTACTGTTACGTTTATGACTTAAAAACTAGTGTGACAAGCATGCTTTCACTGCTAAACTCATTGCTCAATAGAAGGCTCTGATGCTGTGATGCACATCACTGCGATGTAACGTCGTGAAAACAACAGCCAATTATAGGCCTCACTTTTGCTCCATTGTAAGGATAGCTATTCGCCAGTCTAGGGTTCTAGGAATCAATTGGTTTTAAGAGGTTTAGTATTTTGTATTAAGAGGTCTAGTGTGACCAGACCTCTTAATCTAAAATTAAGTAGTTTGAAGATGTACTTTGTATGTTAAAACATCAGAGTGCCTTACGAACTGCTTTATTTCCTAAATATATTTTTGATTTTCTGACTGACTAGATGATCAACTTTGTATTGAGTATTGTTCGGATGGTGATTCTGATGCAAACAAATTTCAACGTCTTCTATTTTATTGTGTTATTTATCAGTTTTTGCATCTTCTCTTATCTAAATTTATCATGGAGAGTAACTAGTCACACTGAAGGTTAAGGTTTTTGTAAAGTCTTCATGTTGGATGAGCAGAGATTTTTCATATTTTAGGGGAAAGATTCAGCATATTTTACCCTTTTCTTCTCTGATAATTCCTTATCACCATATGCTTTGCCAGTTTTAATTGAAGCTACACTCAATACAAATCTATTAGTACTTTAATAGTAGTAGATTTACTAGTGTAACATTATAGTAGTAGATTTGTTAGTGTACCGTTACAGTAGTAGAGCTATAAGCATACAATTATGGTGGTGCAGTTATTAGTGTACCGTGATAGCAGTAGACTTACTAGTTTTCTATTACAGGACTAGAGTTACTAGTTTGCCATTTTAATAGTGAAATTACTTGTATATCCTTATAATGCAGTGCACATAATCTTATCAATCTTTTCATAATTTTTAGTCGTTGGTTTCTTTGCAGCGCAGTAAAACAAATATTGCTTTACTCTAGGTGTCAATTCTGTCGCTCTAGAACATCCTATCAGTTTTATTTTAAAGGCAAATATGTTTGGCCATGAATTTATTCTTGCCGGTCCTAAACTCAATTGTTGCAATCCTCTTAGTTTACCACAAATAATGTGATTCTATACTTATATATTGTCGGTGTATTTACGTGTATCATAAGATAAATACATGCACTCATGACAGTGTGTGAATAACCTGTATGCTCTGATAGCCCAAACACTTTCACTCAGTCCCTTTAAGGTTGAGTTATTCATGTTCAACTGTATGTTTTATTAGAAATGTATTTTTGCAGGCCGTACACGCCAATACCAGAAAGGGATGAAGACATAACCACACTGTTCATGGACACGCTAGTCACTGACAGGAGGTGAGTCCCAATTTGTTCGATCGTTGTTATGTTCATACATACTGTATTTCGGTTAGTATTTAAAGTGTATATAAAGTGTACAGGTGATGACGGTATAATGTGTACGGTTGATAACTTTATAAAGTGTACAGGTGATGACTGTATAAAGTGTAGATGTGATGACTGTGTAAAGTGTAGAGGTGATGACTGTATAAAATGTATGGATGATGACTGTATACAGTGTACAAGTGGTGACTGTATAAAGTGTACAGGTGATGACTGTATAAAGTGTACAGGTGATAACCGTATAAAGTGTACAGGTGATGACAATATAAAGTGTACATGTGATGAATGTGTAAAGTGTACAGGTGATGACTGTGTAAAGTGTACGGGTGATGACTGTATAATGTGTACGGGTGATGACTGTATAAAGTGTACGGGTGATGACTGTGTAAAGTGTACAGGTGATGACTGTATAAAGTGTATGGGTGATGACTGTATAAAGTGTACGGGTGATGACTGTATAAAGTGTGCGGGTGATGACTGTATAAAGTGTGCGGGTGATGACTGTATAAAGTGTGCGGGTGATGACTGTATAAAGTGTACGGGTGATGACTGTATAAAGTGTACGGGTGATGATTGTATAAACCCCTATGGGTGATGACTGTATAAAGTGTACAGGTGATGACTGTATAAAGTGTACATGGGATGACTGTATAAAGAGTACAGGTGATGACTGTATAAAGTGTACAGGTGATGACTGTATAAAGTGTACAGGGGATGACTGGTCACAGGGTACAGGTGATGACTGTATAAAGTATACAGGTAATGACTGTATAAAATGTACAGGTTATAACCGTATAAAATGTACAGGTGATGACTGTATAAAGTGTACGGGTGATGACTGTATAAACCATATAAACTGTATAATGATTCTAACTAGGGATGCTAAAATATCATTCTTTATGTGAAATATGGACTCTTTGATGTTTTAGCACATCTACTCTTTTCTATGAGGACTTAATCTATGCCATACGCTACTCTATGGTCAATGAGATCGGAGGTCAACTGGTTATTTCTGAAGAAGCTAGGCATACCCTTTTTAAGTATCTGTATACTATATGCATGGTGAATTCTTGTTTTATGTATCTATAATAATAGTCTGTACTGTAGTATAATACAATGCATATATTGTGTGTGCTTGTTTATGACTCCAATGCACATAAGTGTGCATATATTTCATAATAACATCTTACTAAGAGCAGTGACAAGTATTGTAGTTGCTTGCTGTTTGCCGTTAGCCTGGCACATTGCAAATGGCTAATTTGATAAGCCAGTTATCTATGGCTCTTACTAATAAGACTCATGAAAGCAAGTACAAAATGACGCTGCGCCGTAACGGAGAGCGGTAGCTTATTTTTACCCACATAGCGACATATACCGCCCAATGAATCCACCAATCTCGCGTAGAATAATTGGTAAGATATTTGCCTGGTGATGGAAGGTTCCGAGATCAAATCCAGCAGATTGCAAGCTTTTAATTTCAGGATATCAATAGCTATAGCAGGACAAAATGAAGTACTACCACACAAACTTCTTGAGCTGTATAATAATAGATAGATTATCATATAATACAATGCATGTATTTGTATGCTAGTTTATATGACTCCAATGCACATGTGTGCATATATTCCATAATAATATCTTACTAAGGACAGAGGTGGTACTATATATTGTAATTGTTGACTTACACTTAATAGGTACACATTTGAGTGCTTCTCACACAGAATCCATTATATAATGATATAATATATTCTACCCAACTGTTGACATTTAATAGGTATTCAGTCAGGTGTTTTGTTACATAAACTCCTACATATAATGATATGTATCCATATATTTTACATTCTCCTATCGAGGTATCTTTATCATAGAACACATTTTGTGAAATCAATGCATTTCTTTTAGCTCTTCCCAGAAAACACTCAGAAAATATCTGAAGGGATACAACAATTAATAATATTTATCCATCGCCATGCCAAATAAACTAACCACTCTGACCATCTTCAGGTGTGAGATATACTTCTCTATAATTCACCATACTCTTCCAGTATTCTACTCCAGCTCTCTGTATTACGTATTAGAGGTTGTAGAATAGACAACTCCAAACCTCTGTAACTTGACTTGATATTTACAGAAAATGCATTGTGAAGTTGGCATGAATAATTAGACAGTGTACAAGTTATTTCCTGTTCCATCCATTTGCTACATTTTGTTAATGTACTTACCAGGTCTATTCATATACATGTTATTATACTGACAGGTAAACATGAGGCTGATCTGGAAACATAAATGACGACTCCGTTTATGCTAAAAATGAGTTTTCTTCTCGAGAGTTGTGTCCTCTCCGAAGGACTCACAGCGTAATGTTAGATGAATGAATGGTAACAATAAATGGTATTTATGTTTAAAAACATGAATATATTGAGCTCTGTAGCATATAATGAGCAAGCCTAAGCTTTTTTGTGTTGTGCACTCCAACTTTTTGAAGTACAACATAAACATGATAAAACATGTCAAACAAGTGCTATCATAATAAAACAGGGAATAACAATAATAATTATAACAATGTGCTGATATATTATTCCTGTTTTCTCTTCAGTTCGTGTTCAATCTTTCAAATAAGCAAATATAAGAACACTTTGAGATGCTTTCAATGTAAAGCTTAACAAAAATCAACATCCTTGAATCAGCTTTTACAAAAACACCAGATCACAGTCATTGATGTCCTCACATCAACTCTCTTTCCTAATAAAATGATATCATCAGCTTCTGGCTCACATGCTTTCCATTTTCCGACCAATCAATATCTTATCAGGTGACGGCATCTGGCAACAGTTTTGTTCACATTTTCCAAGCAAATTTATTTTCATGCCTCCAGCCTTACTTCTATTATAGCACTAGTAGAGTTTTCATGACATCCAAAGTGTTTGTAAGACAGTTGGAAGTGAGGCTACGAACAATTGATGGCAGTTTGAGGAGTGTCTCTATAGGTTAAATATTGTCTATAAAATTGTTTGTATTCCTATTTTATATCAGGAGTTGTCACCTTTTGCTGTAGGCTGAGAACACTTCCATGAACAATGGGAGATTGTAGTAAAGCAAAATACCATAGCTTAGTAAACAAGTTTGGCTACTCCTGCTAGCCGCATAGCTCAAATCATAACTACCATGTACAACTTTTATCATATTTTCTAGGTGAAACAGACACGCTGATTGCGATTTTATTGTACTTAAAATTAAGATTGACCCACTAACTTTCAAAGTAATGAAGGCTTTTTTACAGCGTTTTAATATCGGTCTCGAAAACAACACAATTGACACAACAAGCTCCGCCCATAAATATTTGATGTAGCATAGCTTTTTAGGAACGGAAATTAGGGATGTTTAGTCTGATTTAGAATGATAGAGATGGATGTCTTTAAACACATTGTTATTTAAATTCAGCCTTGAAAATAATTTCAGTCTTTTATGAAAGGTAGATGAGCTATTTAACATTTCATATTTAAGAATAAGCTCATCACAGTGTGATAACAACGCTAGATTAAAATAAAATCGTGTTTTTTGAGCCCATTTTTCTTGATTTTCAGCCTATTAAACATCCTGTAACTAGCTACAAGCAATTTTAAATAGTTTATCTACCTTTCAGAAAAGACATATTATTTTGAAAGCTGAATTTAGAAAATAATGGGTTTAATATACCCATCTGTATTTCTTTTTGTTTAATGCTTCAAGCATGACTTCAAAAAGACAGACATGGCTCTTATTATAGTAAAGATCCTTATTGTTATTGTCCTTCTGCACTGAACTTGTAGTATAACTTTAGTCAGTACTTCATAATAAAACTGTTTTCTAACAGTTACACATATAAATATATATTTACAGGCTAGCGGTCTTCTTATTGCTCTTGAGTCTCAATGTAGGGGCAGTAGAGCTAAAACAGAGGGTTTCCTTGTACCTTGTGAACCCTGTTTCACACACTAACTGCAAATGCAAGTATGTGATTTATTAGACCTAGCCTCATTAAATTTGGAGTAGTCAGCACAATATTGTGAGGAAACAACTCCTTTTGTACCTCCCTTCTTTTTAGTATATTCACGAATCTTAGCCTAATAAAAACAGTCGTAAAAGATTTAGTCATAAATAAAGTTATTTTATCTGATGATATGCAAAGTGTTAGGGTCAGTATTTCTTTCCGTAAACAATACAGTTGAACCTCAAGATGTGAGTTTAGTTCATACTGTGATCAAACTCGTACATCAATCAACGTGAATATCAATGGAATTAATCCCATTTACAATCACTGATATCAAGTTAATTTCTGACCTGAAAAAAATGAAATCTGTAATTAAGGGAAATAATCAGGTTTTCTAAATAAAGAATATTTAAATATCATCTAACAGTACATGATAAAAGCAAAGAAAAAGTGTTACTACGTCAAAGAAGGATATTATTTGGCTGTCTAACTTAAGCGACGGATTATTACAGCCAATAGAAGTGGAGTTGGCTGAAGCAGAAAATTTTCTCAATTTTAAACGTGAAGTGCATTTTCCTTGGTGACAAAATCAACAATGATCTCGATTAATGCCATGTTTTCAACGAATACAAGAAACTGTATTTGCAAGACAATAATCTGTTTTGTTAACTTTCAACTTAAACTTAACATGGTTTATTTAATCATCACTCTTATTATTAGTTATATTCTCATCTGTTATATCAACTGTTGCTAATCACTTCTGCATTAACAGATAAAATGAAAATATCTATGACAACTCTTTATGCAACGCTATCGACATTTTGTTTACTCATTGTGGCTAACTTGTT
The DNA here is from genome assembly GCF_963576615.1 of Watersipora subatra. Lineage (NCBI taxonomy): Eukaryota > Metazoa > Bryozoa > Gymnolaemata > Cheilostomatida > Watersiporidae > Watersipora > Watersipora subatra. The sequence goes on from NC_088713.1 coordinate 51,764,687, forward strand.
GACCTTGACCCAAAACCTTTATTCACGGCACTACTAATTATTTCCAGATCCCTCTGTTTTGCTACCTTTTGGTTGATAGCATTTTTAGTTTTGTGTTGATCTCTCTGTAACTACAGAAAGAGTGTAATCATCTACATTTATTATACTGTCAGGCAAATAAGAGGTTGGCTGGAAAGACCAGTGAGGATCCCGTGTATCCTAAAATTGAGCTTTTTTCTAAGGAGTTGTGCCCCTTTCTGCAGGAATCCCAAAAGAATGTGGAAGGAAAAAACGGTAAGGTTTAAAAGTATCAAAACATTGAGCTCTCTAACATAGCACTAAGCATGCATGTTTCTATCTAAGCAAGTAGAAGTTCACCGTTAGTGTTATATTTATCTAGACCTTGATATCCAATAACTCTGCCAACTCGGGTGATCAAATCCAACTCTCGCATTAATATCACCTGCAATGAGCAACTCATCTTTGCTGGTTTGATTTTTATTTTTATCACACATTTCAACTTGTTGCAAAAGTTTTCTTGGTTTTTATTAAAAATTTTCATAGTGGAAATACAGACGCTTATGATAGACAAGTACATATTTCTCTGTAATGGCATATGCAGAGTCATTATCCTGTCAATCACTGTGATTGGGTCATGCTCTATTTCCTAGGCTATGTCATTTCTGGTAGCAAAGCCAACTCCAGTCTTTCTTTGTTTATGCACTTCCCTGCCACTCTAATAGAATGTGTTGCTGTTGCTCACTAAACTCCTTGATGGCGTTAGACGGGTCTCACAGAGTGCTGTGATATTACTGTTGTATATCTAAAGTTCTGTTGTTGACAGCGCTAAGGTACGGCCACACGTAACGAATGATTCGTTCAATATGACCAAATTCACAAAATTAACAGAATTCACAGACTTATCCAGTCGAATATCACAGAATTATCTGAGCTGTTCATGCACACCAAATTCTTTGACGAAACGTTTTTAATTCGTTAGACAAGTTATTAGCGAGCGCGATTCTAGCAGCTTTTGCAATTAGTATAGTCCAAGACACGTATCGCGACACACAATAAAAGTACGAGTGCAATTCAACCGCTTAAACTGATGAAACTGCTTAGGTTGCACTATTGTTGGTTAGCGAGCACGATTCTAACATCTCTTAAAATATACATAGTTCGAAGTACATATGGCGACACGTAAGAAAAACATTGCGGCAATTTGCCATAGTAAATATGATGGAACTGACTTGATTGTGCTCAAGATGACAATGCTTTTACCACGGAACTTTTGCTGCTAAAAAGAAAATTGTTATTATTGAAAAGAAACGATCTGTAAACATAGTGTACGAACGATAAAAACCAACAATAGCGCAATCTAAGCAGATGTATCGTATGTACTACATATGCTGAATAGCACGGGTACTTTTATTGTGTGTCGTAATACATTTCTTGGACTATACTAATTGCAAAAGCTGCTAAAATCATGCTCGCTAATAACTTGATAGCCAATTAAAAGCGTTTCGTCGACGAATTCAGCGTACATGCACAGCTCAGATAATTATGTTATATTCGGCCGAATAATTCTGTGAACTCTGTGAATTTCGTGAATTTGGTCAGATTGGGCAAATAATTCGTTTCGTGTGGCCATACCTTTAGACAGGTCTCACGCAGAATGCTGCAATATTAATCTGACTTATCTGAAGTTCTGTTGTTGATAGCGTTAGACGGGTCTCACAGGGTGCTGTGATATTACTTTAGTATATTTGAAGTTATGTTGTTGACAGCGTTTGACAGGTCTCACAGAGTGCTGCTATATTAATCTGGTATATCTAAAGTTCTGTTGTTCAGGGCGTTAGACATGTCTCACAGAGTGCTGCAGTAATAATCTGGTATATCTAAAGTTCTGTTTTTGAAAGCGTTAGATGGGTTTCGCAGAGTGCTGTGATATTAATCTGGTAGATCTAAAGTGTTGTTGCCGCCAGTGCAATTTTTCATTATGATTGATTTGAGCTATCACTATACCAAAAACTATTTTGCAAAAATCAAAATGGTCTTGTTACTCCTTTGTTTCCTTCCTAGCTGATATTTCATTGAGTGATGGCGCCAGAGCTAGAACCCTGTTCTAGCCAGACGATGGTCGAGTTGGTATGATTAGTATTGATTTGAATCATTTCTATATATCTGCATGTATACGGTTTAAAGAAACACCAGTTTTTGCTTTACTAGAATCCCTCTCTTGGCAGTACAGAGATGTAATCTAGCAAGCAAGAACAGGTCAACACATACTGTCATCTTTGGTCTGCTGCTGTGGCTAGCTTATGACTAACTCTTTCTTTTCCTGTTTTCGAGTGCAGCCATAGCACACTTTCTGGGAAGTCTAGTCAGACTTTGATGGGTATTTTACTTCATTGTAACAGAATGCCCAAATACACCCCAGTTTGGAGCTAGTAGTGCCAGTTTAGTCTCCGGCAATACGACCCTCGAAGCAGGTTGTTTGTTATCCGATAGCAGGTGTAAGTATCAGGTGCAAGTATCAGGGGCGATGGTTAAAGTTAATATACAGTAGACCCTTCTAAAACGTAAATTGTCTATTCAAGGAACCTTTACCTTATAGGATTATTTGTAGTGGTAATTAATTGTCAAGGCCATTTATTATGAGTGTAGTTGGTGAGTACAGTGACTATCTGTTAGTTATGTACACCCAGTCAGCAGTTACCTGTATCACTCTTTACTTGATTGTTTTGTTTCTTACAGGTTTATGATTTTCTACATTCACTCTATGCAGATGTTAGACCCTTCAACTTTCCTAAACTCCTCTCTCAGGCTCCGGAGTGGAAACACTTGCCAGGCGTGGACTCACTGCGAGATTGGGATACTAAAGCAGCCATAGGTCATGCAGAGATGTCTATGTGCTATTTATTGTATATCACATCCGCTATTGTAATTGCCGGTTTGTTCTATTTTGTTGTCATCAAGAGAAGACTTTGACTGCGTTCCAGAAAAAGTAATCCACGAGCTGAGTCAAACCTTGACTATAATAAACCAATTTACTAACCAAATAGAAAACTATGTCACCAAAATATTTATGTTTTTTCTTGCAAATTTTGTGCTAGCATACATGCCATCTTCTTGTATGTAGAATTTTGTCTACTGGTGCTTCTTTTTTTAGCCAATTAACTTTTTGCTGATCTGTTATAAGTTTTTACACTAGCTTTGCCAGGAAATATATCTGTAGCGATATTTTTAAAATTAACAATAAATCACTGTAACCGATTGAGTAAGTAATAACAGCTATAGTACTATGAGCACATGAGGAGTTGCTGTAGTACTATCATGGGTAAGGAATCGATGAATAGGTCCGACTTACTATAGCTGTACTAGGAGTAATGGTTACTGTAGAGGGAGCTACAGCTCTACTATGAATAATAAGGATACATTGTAGAAACAGCAGTACTTTGTGTCAGATGTAGATCTATTAGAAACTTACAGTGTGTCAGTGCGAGGCTCATGCTGCAAGATGTTGCTTGATAAGTCAGAGGCAAAATCATGAAACTGGGTGAGAATTTATTAAAATGGAGGATTTTAACTGAATGATACCAAAATCAATAACATTGCTGGGGTTTTAGCAACCATAGCAGTGGCTCTGCAGTTCAATAATACTCATTTTAACACACACTTTGGAGTTGTTTGAACCTTGGGTTGTGGAAGACAACTCCAAATACACTGTATTCTCAACTTTGAACCTTGTACCTAGTGAGCTCACTTGTGCAGCTCATAACTGACAACGAATTGACACAATGAGAGATAACAACTCATAATTGCAGTCAGGTGGATAGCTCTGTACTACCTAAAGAGTATAATTATACTATATCAAAGTTGCATAAACCAAAATATGGTCTCCTTCACCTCCAATAAATATGATAAAAGAAATCAACTAGCCTAAGGTGAACTAAACTCTATATAAAACAAACTAACAGCAGTAATGGTATATATATATATATATATATATATATATATATATATATACCATTACTATATGTATATATATATAGCTTCCATATAAACTGTTTAACATTGTTTTATGCGCAGTCTGTAGTCCCGAATAACATGAATTCAAGGGTCATGGACCTTTCAACCTTTACATGAAATTGATTCTACTGTATATGACTGAGCTGGCTTCCCAGTGAAATTGTCAAATATAAACAGCTGACTAATACTCAATAATATATTTCTACATTGTGTTCTCATATGGTCTATTGGGGTATTTCAACTGGCATAAATATTACCTGCAATCTAAAGGAAGGTTGTCATATTTTACGACTATAAGAGAAAACCTCAACTTCCTGGTATTTCATGAGATCCATATTAATAGTCAGTTATAAGGCGGATAACTCCATAATGGCCTTGTTATGTGTGGTTGTGGAAAAATCATGTTATACATAACTAATCTGAATCCACACACAACATCAGTGTTGAATTTGATTGTCATATTATTCTATTGTGACTATGTTTAGTTTGTGCACTTTTGCTTAGCTTGTGGGAACTAATTTAATTATTACTGGTTCGGGTACTAATGAAGGTGTTAAGCTATTGTAAGTAATGCTGAGACTTACCAGGACAAGTTACTTCCTTATTATATAAGTCAAACAATTAAAATAAACAACTAACAAATTTCTAAAACAATAATATTAATGACAAAACAATGAGAATAGCTAATAAAAGTTACATCCTTACTCGAACGGTGGTCTATGCTTGTTGATCAGTCCTGTACAGCTGTTAGTTTTGACAGTCAAACGAGAGTCGTGAAAGGTCATAGGTGGAGAGTGTCGGCTGTTGAGATAGTGGTTTAGAGGAGGCTCAGCTGGTGGAGGAGAAGGAGGCTCCATTGGTAGAGAAGAGAGAGAGGCTCCTCAGCAGGCAGATGGGAAAGCGTCTAAGGAGGCCCTCGGGAAGAGAGAGAGCCAGAGCTCCAGCTAGAGCTGGAGATAGAGATGGGGATAGAGATGCTGAGTCATTTGAGCTGTTCTCTTTTATATATGTCTGGCATGCGAAATGGTTAGCCTCTGGGTGTAGGCTGAGTGTTAAGGTTCAATGTTTTCTGTCAGGCGTATTAAGATATATTGTTTGCGTAAGTCTTCAGCTTGTGCACAAGATGTGGGCGTGTAGGGTTGAGCTCGTGACTTACTCCTGGTTTCTAGATCATGTTTGACAGGGGTGGCAGATCTTTATGTGTGCACTCATTTGATTCGTCTCTAATGTTTCTCTGGTGGTTTTCTGCTGATGGTTGTTGGTAGGTTTAATTGCTTCGACTTCTCTTTGGCGGCCTCAACAGGCGGTGCTGATGCAGTTTCCATGACGGATTTCTTCCAATTCGGAAGTTTCTAATTTTCTTTTGACGTTTTCAGTTACTGGATCTTTTGACATATTTTAGGCGCCTTGCTGCTTGTATGCATTACATGCTTTTCCAGTGGTCTGGCTACATTTCCTGCTGGTATCTTGTTGTTGCAGTATTTCCATACAACAGCCTTTAATAGACTGTTCTATAAGTTGCCACTTTGTGTCAGATGTCACACAAGACATTTTAATGTATCTACATGTAGGACACGTATTTAGTTTTAGTATGCGAGTGATTCTTAGCAGTACACATGTATTAGCTCTACCTTTTGTTAGTTACAATTTATACATTAAATGTAAAAAGTGTAACTAACTAGTGTATGTGCATGTAAGTGTATGTATAAAATTTTATATTTAAACTGACTGAGCTATAAAACTATAAAGAAAAATATTCTTACAGTCTATGTATATTTAGGTTCCTTCTATACTTTTAATATTTCGGTTCTTTTTGTAACCAATTCAGGCTCTTTACAAATTTTTTACCAATTTTTCTTGATATCTAGGTTTTTTCTGTCAAATGCCCACTACTCTGAAAAACGTATCTGTAGATCTCTGTAAATATTTCTAAATCTTTAAAAATAATTGGTTTATCTAAAACGGTAAACTTTGTAACTAGACAGGTGCCTAGATATGGGAGAGTCTGGTAGGCGTCATCTCTCTGATAAGATTAATACTAAGCATTGTGACAGATACTTAATCACCAACTCAAACAACTCATATCCTGGAATTTAGCTTTAATATATACAATGTATATCATTGATTAGCTTATCAGAGATCTGCCCAACATGCTGGCTGTTGCCATGAGGCTATGGGGAGAACATATTTTTATCTCTATAAGTAATGGTTATACGATTATATGGTGACAAGCGCATTTTCTGACATAAATAGCGAAGCATTCCATGTTTTTACTATTCATTTTGAAACAAGAATATGATTACTGCTGCCATGAAGCACTGGGAAGCATATATTTATCTCAAGGATTTATTTTTAATACTTCTTCCTTGTCATGTGGTAGCAGGTGCTACTTTAAATCTGTATAATAAATAGCTCAATTTTTATGATTCATTTCATGATGAGAATAATATAACTCTTTGAGATTCATTAAAACCTTGAAGTAATGTCAGGAGTCCTGGTAAGTTGTCATTATGTTAACAAACTTACACTTCAAATACTTATCAGAAGTATTGATGACTTACGCAATAATATTTACCAGTATTGCTCTGACAGCATATATTAATATGATTCATTGCTTTTATAACAAAACATTTTTTCTCTTTATGATTTATCTCCTCCCACTTATTACCTCTATTGTTAAAGAGTTAATCTTCATGGTCTGTATAAACTTGTCAGCTTCACAATTGTAAACCAGTTCCTTATACAAGATATCTTAACTGCCATTCAATACATTATTATGACATCAATAGTGGATCTTTTTAGCTTTCGACAGGTCTTGTGAAAACTGCGGAGACACCTGCACATTTTGTCAAAAAAGTACTATGTGTTCAAATTAGAGTATTATGTTGACTTTTGAACCAGCGAATCAAGATGTTCAGAATAAACATAGATTAAAATATGTTTTATTGATCAATTCTAAATCACTACAATAAAGAATGTTGGTACCTATATTTGCATTTTAGACTGCAAATGTATCACAACTCCAACAGCTTCAACTGATTCTCCGCATCACAAGTCAGTCATACATATAGAGCTATTAAACTGAATTCTCTAGTTGACAGAATAAACATTTCAACTAAACAGGTGCCTAGTCATGTGAGAGTCTGGCTTGCATCACATATATGATACCACGGCTATATTCAGCGTGCCAAACCTTTTATCACATCTTAAGCAACTACCATTTGACCTTTAAGCTCCTTATGTATACAATTTATATAAATGTTTATCTTATCAGAGTTCCACAACACCCAAAATCCTCTCTGTTATTATAAAACTCTAAAAACAACTTACTGGGTATTTGAGCTCCAACATATACAAACTAAATACTGTAAAACTTTTATTTGAACGCAGCGACGCTCTATTTTTCAACCTTTTCCTCAGAGTGGCTTTTTTATTAGAGGTGACATTCAAATAAAAAGTAGCGCTGTATTTTCAAACACCTTGTCAAGATGTCGAGAAGATAAATTTAATCATTTTACTGGCGAAACGAACGTCGCCCGTATTTTACACTTTTCATCAGGCAGTGCAACATTAACTCTTTTGGATGCAATAAATTTGCTAGCTTACCTCCAACTTGTAGATATCTAAATAAATATGCACTAGGAAGCTGATACACATGTCTACCAGTTGATATCTATTGCTTACAATTAACCTACAACGGTTTAATAGCCTGCTTTGCAGTTTATTTGGGCTTTAAAGTTCTATATTTTATTTTAAACTTCAAGACATATTTTCATTTCAAAAATATATACATGAATAACAATTTGCATAAAACTGTTTTGCATCGATCAATATGTTTGCAAAAGTTTGCAGCCAGAACTGGATTTTTATGTGCAGTAAAAGTTATGAGTTTTGATCCAGGGCAAGCCGAGTTAGACAGTGCAATGACGCTCTCAAATAATATTTTCTCAGACTATTTAAAATCTTTTTAGACGTCCTTATTTTTTTGTCAACTGTCCACTATTCTTAAAGGATCTATGTAGGTCTGTGTGGATATCTGTAGATATTTATAAATCTCCAAAAGTAATCTGTTTACCTAACAGGGTGAACTTTGTAACTACACAAGTATCTAGTCATGTGAGAGTCTGGTAGTTGTCATCTCTTTGATAAAAGCAATACCAAGCATTGCGAAAGATATTTAATCATCAACTCAAACAACTCACCTCTTGGCATTTAGCTCTAATATATACAATTTATATCAATGATTAGTTTATCAGATATCTGCCCAACATGCCGGCTGTTGCTATGAAGTAATGGGAAGAACATATTTTTATCTCTATTGCTTATGAAAATACCATTATATGGTATTACAAGTGCATTTTTTGCCTACTCAGTAAGTCAATCCGAATTTTCACCACTCATTTTAAGAGGAGAATATGATGACTGCTGCCATGAAGCGTAGGAAAGAAAATATTTTATCTCAAGTATTTAGCTTATTTAGACACCTATTTTTTGCCATATGGTAGCAGGTGCTAGTCTGAATATTTGTAACAAAGAGTGCAAATTTCTGGTTCATATCACGATGAGAATAATATAACTATTTGAGAGCCATTGAAACAGTGAAGTAATGTCAGGGGTCTTAGTAAGTTAGCAGGAAAGTATCAAACTTACACTTAAAATACTTATCAAAAGTTTTGATGAATACACAATAATATTTATCAGTAAGTCTCTGAGAACATACAATAACATTACCAATAGCTTTTATATGAAGTATTAGTCTCTCTCTTTAGGATTTGTCTTTTCCCACTTAGTACGGTCTGTCATCAAAGAGTTAATATTCATGGTATACATCTGTTTCAATTTCACAGTTACAAGCCACTTTACTATTCAACATTTATTAACTACCATTTGATATGTTTTGTGGCAACAATAGGAGACTTTTTTAGCTTTTGAAATGTCCAGTGATAAATTTGGAGACACCCGTAGGACTTGTCAAAATAGTACTATGTGTTTGTGTTCAAGTATTTAGTTACTTTTTTAATCAATGAGACATGAAGTTTAAATGAACATAGACTGAAATATGTTTTATGGATCAATTTTAAATCAATACGATTAGGGATGTTGGCACCCATATTCGGCTTTATACTGCCACAGTATTTAAAGTGCTAATATTAAAACAAACTTCACATTGAAGACGAAAAGGTCGAGCTCCCTAAGCACTTTCTGCTTTGTATACTTTGTTGTAAATTGTGTCCAGGAGTCTCTAAGTGTATTACTCAATTTAAAAACAATGAAATCAGTCTCTACAGATTAGCTTGCTCTGAACTAGCCAGCACTGAGTTTCATATTGCTATCTCAGCCAAGATTGAATGTGGGGTTCATGTTAGTAAGCACACTGTTTTTACTAAAAGGACTAGTAATCCACTTAGACAAAAAGTTAAAAGTCAGTATAAACATCATGGTAAGCCAGTATGTGGATTTATGTTTGTAGATGTGTATGCTATATGTGTCAATGTGTTGAACAAGGTTGTTAATCACTACAAGTCAGTCCAGCCAATCATTCTAAGGAAGCTGAATCATGGAAGCAAAACAAATATCACATATGAACAGTCAGTATTCTCTCAAACATCCATGAAGAATATGCTACAGCAGCCCAGTTTAGTGCTACCTGGTTGACTGAATGGTATATCCAGAAAAACTACAGAGGTGTTGACTTCACACATGACAAGAAATACATCTACAGTCAAAATTGTGAGACAAGTTGTAATGCCGAATCTTTGAAAGTCAGCATCTTTAGTTTTAAACGACTGTCGAAGTTGCAATTCCCTGAAGTACACTGCTGTAAACCCATGGCATATTTATGCTGGACTTGTCAGCAGAATGACACCATTATCTACCAGTAAGTATTTGACTGTTTGCCTGTATACTCTAATTTGTGATGTAGCTAAATCTTGAATTAGCTTCAAAAACCTTTTGGTGAGACAATTTAAAGAATTTTTTCTGCTTAGCAACTTTTTAAATTATAATTGTTTCAAATTTAAGAACACTTTCTGAGGTCATGAACTATATAATATGTATATTATATTGGAATGTTTAGCATCAGAATTGTCTCCTCACAACAACTGGATCTATTGTTGAAAAACTATATTTTCATACCAGACATGAATACTAAGGCTATATGTCATAGATCTGCCATGAATAGAAAGGCTATCTGTCATCGATCTGACATGATTACTAAGGCTAACTGTCATCAGCCTTAGTATTGTCTCTACAGTACCACATCTCCAGGCAACAGTAGCCAAGCATGTTATTTGTTGGTGTGTATTAGACATTTTCTCTTTTTTTAAAAGGCACTTTTTGTACTACATAAGAGCCAAGTGCTTGGATTGATAAGAGATCATTTGGTGCAACTTGTTTCTTCAATAATTCCCACTATCTTTGATTATTAGAGATGAATTTTACTGCAATTTAGATGGTCTACCTTAACATTATACAATCATTGCTGTTCCTGTTATCCACTTTCTTATCAATGCTAAGGAACTGTTCATATTTAATATTAGAAAGGTGGCCAGCTGCAACAGTAAGACCAGCTCTAAAGCGTTGAAGGGTCCACATTGAGTAGGGAATATCATATGTTAATCTATGCCAGTCTAAAATATTTGGACATTTGCCAAGCTACGCAGGTGGCATTATATAGAATGAGTGCAGTTCAATGATGGACAGATGTGTTCATAAAAATCACTGCTAGTAGAAAGGAGAAAACGTGTTAAGAATAAATATAAAATTTTATTTAATTATAAATCTTAAACAAAAACTACAAGTGATTTCAATTAAACAGAGAAGAAGGTATCAACCCTGTAAGTCGTGAAGCTGGTCTCCTGTCTCGTCTGTATCAGTGGGAGCTCGCAGATAAATATCTAGTCTGTTAAGTCTCTCCATGATGGCAGCCGTATCTAAAGAAACAAACGTTTATAATTGTCTATTAGAAGTTATAATAGAATTCCTCTCTACCCATGAGAATTGTACCATGTCACAACCACCTTGTGTAAGCCATCTTTCAGACTAAGGCTAGGTTTGTAAAAGATGGTTTGGAGATGTCAAAACTATAGTCTAATCTGCTGAGCCAGGCAATGAAATTTAGCCTGTGATTCACCTGTTCATAGCTACCAATTTTGAGTGACTTGCTCAATCGAACATCAACCAATGAAATACTTGCTGACTAGCTAATAGCAATGGTGAACCAATACTAAGTATATATATATTCCTTATAAATTAATAACTAGCAAGACAAAGTATGCATGAAGGTAAATCAATATGTGTTGCTACTGATGAACGGTAAACATGTGAATGTTAATACTCAAACACCAGTTGAGCTGTGAGTGAAAACTTTACCTGTCGTCATTTGATTGTTTACTGCTTGAAGGGCTACAATCTGCTGCTGAAACTCTACTAACTTCTCTTTCTGATTGGCCAACTCTAAAACAATAATAGAATCAGGGCTCATATACTGTTACCCAGTGAGGAGGTGAAGAGACATCAGTATTTAATCACATGCAAGGGGAGAGTCCGGTTCTACTGAAAGTGAGACACTTACCCTCCGCCTTTTGACTATCTGCTTCCTTTAGTGCTGCTAACTCATCCTTGTGATTGGTCAATTCTAAAATAATAATAAAATCAGGGCTCATGTACTGGTACTGTTACATCTTACAATAAGAAGCAATAAGCAAATGTAACATTACAATTAGACAGCTTTATTAGCAACTGAACCAGAGTTAACACTAGCCAACTCAACACTGAACCAAGGTCAGCTGACTAGCTGGTAAGTAAGACAAAAGATAGGGGGATGACTCATCCTAAGCTATTTATAGAGCACTAGCTGTACATGTCTGGGCAGGAACTAAACTGAACTCCAGTGATAGGGCATACATATCAGGTACTACATACAAAGGAGGTGTTAGATGTCATCCATGATTTATGACCAGAAATACCAGCTCTACTAAAATTAAAAACTTACCTGCCGTCTTATGATTATCCACTTCCTGAAGAGCTACAATCTGTCGCTGAGACTCTACTAACTCCTCCTTTAGTTTGGTCAATTCTAAAATAACAATATAATCAGGGCTCATATTCTGCTATTACAAGTTGATAAATTGTTTTATCAGCGGCAGCTTCAACTACAAAAGAAAACTAATCTTGTTCTATGCTTACCTTTTGTTTTGCGTCTGTCAACTTCATGGAGGGCAGCAAACCGCTGAAAAGTGGCAACATGGACTACAACAAAGTACAAATAAATATTGCTTCAATCCAATCAAAAGACAGATCATCATACAAATATAAAGACCTCCACCACATTCAGTATAGCCTTGTAGAGCCGTTATCTTTACATGTAGCCTCAGCTACATGTAGAGATAACGCGAGTGTTACTATGACAGCAGGCTGAATGATGTACAAACAAACTTAATTTTGAATTCTTATCATATTGTAAACCGATTTGAGACCAAAAATTAAATAATTATTATTAGAGAAATTGGTGACAATGTTGAAATAAAGCATTAAAACCAACTGCTAAGAGTTTATGGTAAGAGTTACTCATGAATGAGAATCAACTAGTGTTGCTACTAGGAGTAAATATTCAATAAGTTCCTATTGGATGTTGTACTTATTTTCTCTGAGGCTACAACCAGGTGTGCAGACTCACTGAGTAATAATAGACTGAGAACCTGTATTTGAACTTGTAAAAATTTGAGTAAAACTATACCATATTTTATGCTTACTCAAACATTGTGATTCTATCTTTAGCAAGAGCAAGAGCTGCTCCATAGGAAAAATATTTACTATAATAAGAGCTGTGTCCGTCTGTCAGAATTACTACTACTATACTTCTAGTAAATAGCTCATGTTTCTATTCAAAGCTGTAGTGAGTAATAAGAATATTCATGAATCAGGTCAGTTCAGCTAAGTGCTGACTAATAGCTGCCACAAGGTGTTGAGCTGCTAACATCACTTCAATCCTATCAGTTTTGAATAAGGAATTAAAATATTCAGACTATAATTATCCAAGAGAGCAGAGGTGATGAGTGATTAACAAGGGCTGAGTGTTGGCTGAAGAGAAGAGGCTGAACTGACAGCATTTTATACAGAGACAGAGCTGAACTGCTTCTACAGCCCACTGCAGTCTCTATGCAAGATAAATGTATATGGAATTCCCCAGGGTATGTTTATAAAGATACCCTGGAGACAAGCAGAGAGTTATGCAATAGAGTAGTACAAGTGAGTAGCTGGTATCACGCTGTATAATAATCCTACCTGCTAATACTGGCTGCTTCCAGCTCTTAAGCAGCTCTACTGTATCTTTCCTTCTCCCAGACTCTGCCTCCTTCAGAGGAGTTCTGCTGTCATCATTCTTTATACTGAGGAGAGCAGAGACTTTATCAGGAGGGATGGAGGTCAGCATAGTCTGTAGAGCTGCTGTGTGTCCCATGTAGGCTGCCCTGTGCAGTGCTGTGTTTAGGTAGTAGTTAGTCTGTATGTTGAGCAGGGAGACCCGTTGCTCTACTGACAGGCTGATCAGTAGAGTCTCTACTATTTCTGTATATCCACTCAATGCAGCCAATGTTAAAGCTGTACGACCCACTGCATCCTTCACAGCTATCAGCTCATACTTCTTACCAGAGGATACAGTGTGAAGTATAACCTCTACTAGCTCTCTATCTCCCTTCAATACAGCCCTGTGCAGAGCTGTATATCCAAACTCATCCTTCTCAAACAGCAACTCATCTGCTATTCCTCTCAATGGAGTGAGTAACAGATGAGTTACTACAGGGTGGTCTCGGGAGATAGCCAATAGCAGAGCTGTATACGACTTACTGCCTCTGATAGTTGTTATAAGCTGAAGTAGCTGATCAGGAGGGGTAGTTGTTAGAGCAGCCCTAAGAGAGGTAATGTCAGGAGCTCCACTAGCTCTAATATATTCCCTAATCCATTGCTCCATTGTATCCTGTAAAATATTCCACACAGTAAAATATGATAGAGAAAAATGAAGACAAACTGTGACTCAACTGCTGACTCTGGGTGAACTAATGACTTATAAAGCTGCCAACCATAACAGAGTTGCTGCAGGTGAACCCTGAATATTCACAGAGTATAAAAAGGAGACAAGGAATGTGATACTCAGAGCTGGGAAATCAAACATCAACACTCCTGCTATTTGCTCTCTCATGTGATAAACTAATGGGAATAAACTCAGTAAGATTTTAACAAAGACAAATCAGGAGACAGCAATAAGATTCATACAGTCTCCTACTTTAAACACTAATTTCCTATAAAACTGGTGACTAAATACAATCAGTGACCTGCAGCTGATTCTGATCAGAACAAAGACAAGAGAAGCAGTTAAAAACTCCAGTTTCAGAGCTCCTCATTCTATTCATAAGATGGAATATGACATATTTACAGTAGGAAATGTTTGCAGGTACAAAAATGACTGAGGAATGAAACCAGAGACTCCTGACCTTAACTTAACCTCACTAAAGGACAGACTCTATGAGTCTCCTCAGGGTAGAGAGTGATAGTTTCAGGAGGTCAGAGTTACATTATAATCACACTGACTCAGTGTCTCTTCTCATCTACTCTATTATTCCCAGTAAGTATAATATCAACAGATGCTAATATAACAGAGAAGTTATACTTACCTGTAGGTACTCTGTAGGTGATATGCTTGCTGGCTGCTCCATGTGTTTTATAGCTTGAAAATGTCTCCGCCCCTCCTTCAACAATCTGTCTCTTGATTGGCTGAAGCAAATATAACTTGTCCAATTACAGAATAGTTCGCAGGCCAGTAATGACAATGAACAGTTAACATTGTAATAATATTGAATAATGTACACAGGAAACAATATTTAAATAATTCATCATGCGAGTCTATTATATGAAAAAACATTTGATGAATATTTGAAGCAAATCCAGGACTAACGCTAGTTATATGTGTGAGCCTAGAGTCACTAGTGTTTTGCTGCATGAGTATACTGCCGGGTCTCACTGCCAATATGGGAACCAAGATTTACATGCTGCTGTCTAAGAACACAGTAATATTATATCCATACTTCAGTAGTTCAAACATCCACCATGCTCAATATAGTTTGAACTATTGACTAGTTGAACTGTCTATATTACTATCAAATGTATTATTATATCAGCTTCACAACTCATAAAACAGCATAATATTCTCCATTTTCCAGCATTTCAGAAGTTTGAATATGCCTAAGCTACAAGTAAATGTTTTACATGCGATCTATATTTTTCATTCTAACTGCACTAGTGAAATCCTGGACTAGAAAGATTTGAACTGTCTTCCATCTTTATCGTGAGCTCAAACAAGTTTTTATAGTAATATAGTTGTTGTTAAATATAATTTTTGAACAATAACTTTCAAGTTATTGCGGTCATATAGCTTCCTGTCATATTTTAAAAATCTTAGAGTGTTCAGTGAGTTTAAAAAGAGCATGATAGAGTCCAAATTGTTCAGAGCAAACACTACTATGCTGAGCCTTGTACATATGTCAGTGAAAATGAAGCAAATACATCGGAATTTATAAATTGTTCATATGAAATGTTGTATATAGATACTCACCATAACTAAAGTAAATGTAGATCTCCGCATCCAACTCAAGCTCTCTCCGCTCTCCTCTTGTGATGAATGTAAACTGACAGCTGCAAAGCTATTACCACACAAAGGACCACCCAGGTATAACAAGCCACTGTACTTGAAGGCTACAGGAAGTAACAATGAGTACACAACTCCAATGTTATCTACTGGGAGTAGCTCATCTATCTACAAATATTGAATGGTTGCACCGCTTGTAGGACAAATATAAATCACTTAATGAATAACAATTCCTCTTTCAGTTTCAACATATGCTAGACCAGGCTAGTGAAATATGGCCTGTGAGCAGGACCTGCCCTGTTTGATGATTCAATCTGGCTTGACAACAATTTCTGAGTATGTCAAAAAAGAAGTGAGTCACTTACCCCTGCTCTGAACTGCTAATGCAACTACGTAGGTATCCAAGCAACAATTTACTCCAATTGTAATGCATTTCACATACAAACATCAGCGAGTACTTATCAATGTGCAGTGCAATTCGTATAATGAACACAAGCCTGTTGTTAAGACAAGTTAACATAAATCTAAACATGGAAAAACTATATTAAATCTTGTGTACAAGTCTAATTATAGAGAAGTTAGGCTGTACGAAATCTTGAAAAATGTTGTGTTTTTAAAAAAAAAAGATTTAACAGCTGCACAGTACACGAGCCTTATAAATTCATCTAATGGTTTCAAGCTGAAAAGTTTTTTTAAGCAAGAAAGAGATTTTCAGATCACGATTGAAGGTCATTTAGGATAGTTTTTAAGCAGTAGCAAAAGTCAAGGATAACTGCGAATCACTGTTACTACGGTTACAATATATATGGCAAAGGAAAAAAGATACTCGATGTACTACCTGTATTATTTCTTCAATGTGAAGGTTTAGGGCCGTCCAACTCAAGCCATTTCCACTCTCCGCTGGTGATGAGTGTAAACTGATTGCTATAAAGCTATTACCATACAAGAGACCACCCAAATAATAAAAGCTGCTTTATTTGAAGGCATGAAGCAGTACCAATGAAACCACAACTACGATGTGATCTGCTCAGATCATCTCACTTATCTACAAATACAGAATGGTTTTACTGCTTGTAGGACAAAGGTGAGTCTCTGAATGGATAGCAATTTCTCTTTCAGTTTCAGCATATGCTAGACCAGGCATGTGAAACATGGCCTGAGGACTCTGAGTATGTAAAAAAGGAAGTTAGTCTCCAAGTATTTCCATCAAAATTTGTGACTTTTGAAGATAAATACAATCCAAATGCTTCCTACATCTACTTGAGAACATTAAATCTGTAAAAGCTCACATGTCCAGCATTCATGCCCATTCTGATGCACTGACATGAGTTAACCACTATAAAAATTGCATATAAAACTAAAAATACAACTATAGTTTTAGAGTATGCATCTATATAATTTTATATTTGCAAAATATAACACTTAAGATATTCTGATCAGCTATGAAAGTGGCATACGGACACAAAACAGTGCATTATGTTTGGACTCTTGTTATACCATTTGGTCAGAAGAAAAATATATCACACATTTTTATAATTTGTGTAAGAGATTCAGGTGTTCATTTTACACTACCACCAGTAAGTACAATACTAGCTTCATAATCACGCGTCACCTTCCGTAGATGCATTCTGTATGTGGCAGACAAATAAATGCATGCATTGTTTCTAGCAGTTCAGAGAAGCTGTGCAACAAACTTCATTTCTAATGACTCGTTTGGTTCGAACCGATTTGAACCGGTCTACTGATGTTACTGAGACCTACTGATATTTCTCAACAGGTGGTCTTCATAATCAACAATAATATAACAAATTAGTGATCAAGATTAACAAATAACAAAACTTATGGATATACACATGAATGACATTGTTTTGTTCAGTTACTTAAGATATCACACACCTAATAGTGATGCACTTGTGAAGGTAATAAGATGCCATGTTAAAGAAACAGGCAGTAGCAGATAGACTACAGGAGTGTAGAGAGTGAGAAAAAAGGGGCAGATTATATGAAACTGTTTACACTCATGAATAGCAAACATTAAAAACCAGATTGAGTTTCTTTAACACAAAAGGCAGTTAATATTTTAGAGTATATCCTTAGCTTCAGCAAATTATTTTGTATTATTTATTTATTTCAAAGCAGTATGACAGTAAGGGTTACGCTATTTTTTACAGCTCCTGTCTGTCTTGTATCCTCTTGTCCTGTCTTAGTATTAAATTGGTAGGAGTAAAAATGAAGATGTAATTCAGTTGTAGGCCAAGACTTCGTTTATTTTCAAATAGATAGTCTGAAGTACACAAATAGATTGTAACAGAAATGCTGTTTTCACTACTTGATGCTGATACTTGATGCTATACCTGCAAAAGGGTTAAGTACACAAATAGAGTTTAACAAAAATTACTATGCTGTTTTTACTACTTGATGCTCGAACTAATGCTAATCGGAAAGGAACAAAGCTATAGTTGAAGGGCTACAAACAGGGTGTTCCATATAGAAGTAAACTCTAGACCACCCACTGCTATGGAACTGTTTTATTAAGTTATGATCACCACGTTGCAATTTGTGTAAAAACTGACTGATTGATAATGGTAAACTCCATGCTTCAGAGACTCCAGCAATACCAGTAATTTGACAGTACTTCAATCAATTACTTTCTAGTGACTGATGCTAGAGATAAGGGTTGTCTTATGGATATACTGTACAAGTTAGAGCAGCTATGGTAACTTTGAAGTTGTCTCCTCTGCTATAGAAAACTACATAGGAAGTCTTTGTGTAATGTATAATAACCTACATGTATCATCTATCTGCTATTTATGTAAATGCTATTACATGAAAATGTTATTCAGTTGTATGCCGAGACTTTGTTTTATTTTCAATTAGATAGTCTGAAGTACACAAATAGATTTTAACACAAATTGCTATGCTGTTTTTACTACTTGATGCTCGAACTAATGCTAATCGGAAAGGAACAAAGCTATAGTTGAAGAGCTACAAACAGGGTGTTCCATATAGCAGTAAACTCTAGACCACCCACTGCTATGGAACTGTTTTGTTAAGTTATGATCACCACATTGCAATTTGTGTAAAAACTGACTGATTGATAATGGTAAACTCCATGCTTCAGAGGCTCCAGCATTACCAGTAATTTGACAATATCTTGCTTCACATATTCTCCAAGCTTCACAGACTGGAGCAAAAGGGTGACAATACCTTCATCAATTACATTCTAGTGACTGATACTAAAGATAAGGGTTGTCTTATGGAGATACCCTAGGAAACTTATGTATTTGCCTCATCGTACTTTCGCGGAGTCATCCTCTTGCGAAAATTTCATGTTTGAAACTAAACTATCATAACGAACGAGCGAAAACGCGAAATTAAATAGCTTTGTTCATTGATAGTCAGGCCTGTATTAACTGGTTGCTCGTTGGGGTGGCTAATGTTAGGCGACTAGATATGAACACCCGGGGGTGTGGAAGGGGCGGTGTAAAACCCCCAACAGGTTTCTCTCATGTAGGGCCTTAGCCCCGGGCCTCTCATGTGAAGTTTTAAAAAATTTTGTTGGAAAGTATCAACATTTTTCTATTTTTTGAGATTTGTTTTAGGTGATGTGACTGACGAGACGTTTTTTAAATTAAAATAGGCAAAACCTGACCGCATTTAAAACGCTCAGAAAAAAGGCATCTTTTTCTTTTGAGCGTTTTAACAAAGAACAATTTTGCGGATTTTATTTCAAGTTTATTCAGAGGTTTTTACGCTTTTGATGGAACATGGCCAAGCGGGTGTTTGGTAAAACTTGATGTTTTGCGAACCTTTAAAAAAGTAGTTAACAAGAATATTTTGCTACTGATGATGACAATAATGACGCCTAAGAACTACTAAAAGTTGATGTTTGTCTCTATGGATTGGAATAAGGTGAAATTCTACATCGATAAAAACCGTGTCCATGGCCGTTGGACAAATAACTTTTGGAATAATTAATAATAATTAATGATGTTGAGGTCGAGTTATCTCAAGCAATTTATCATTGCGTTGGAACTGACCAAACAAATCCGTTCGAGTTAACCTTGCGTTTGAGACGAAATGTTACGTTTTATCCGAGGGCGAGTTATCTGAGGTTGACTGTACTTAGCCGTGAAAATTTCCCAAAAAGTTGGGGCGGCTCAGCCGGCCAAGGAAATACGGGTATGTTGATAGTCCAAAAAACAAATGGCAGCAAGTGATCAAATTGCATTATTGACCTTGGCCACACCATTCTACCTGCGGTTCACAATTAGAAACTAGTCGCAAATGGAAATTTTTTTTTATCGGTGAACTGAACCTGAGGGATCTAATTATGTTTGTTCCACTGCATTTATTTTCACACCACTATATTTTCGCACTCATCAGCGCTGCGAAATTAGGTTGCAGCAAAATTTTACTCTGTGTGCTTCTCACGAAACTAAATACTAGCGAAATATAAGTGTCCTAGGGTGCTGTCCGAGTTGGAGCAGCTATGGTAACTTTAAAGTTGTCTCCTCTGCTAGAAAATAATACATAGGAAGTTTGCGTGTAATATATAATAACCTATCATCTATCTGCTAATTATGAAACTCATGCAGACAAAACTAGAATAAGCACTCCTACAGCGTGACTATTCTGTTCCAGGAACGTTTACGTTATTGGGGATTTTACATTGTAAGAACAGTAAAATACATGTAAATTGTCTAATCCATTCCAAGATCTTGCCAAACTTGCCCCTTTGGCCATACAAAAAGGAAAAAACTAGAATTAACATTATTAATTATAGGCTGTATTGTGACCGCAGTATTATTGGATTGGTTTGCATCGACAATTTTTCTCCTGTTTCTGATCAATCTCACTGGCTTCATAAGCTATTATTGTGGTACTTCAGCAATAGGTTTATAAGGAGCAAACATCTTCAATGTTTATTTTCTCATTTTCTTATAAACAGAAAAGTGTATTCTGCAAAGTAAAAGTAATAACCAATATTTTATGTTTACAATTAGGCAAAACAACAAAATATTCAAAATATTTTATTATAAAAGCACAGTATTACCTGTTTGTCGTCTTTCTGGTTTCAGGGGTCAAGGTTAGGATAAAAAAGAACTTTCGACGAAAAACCAACTCGTGCCATACAGATTGATGGACCGACGCTGTAATACCTGCACCGATCGCCTTTGTATTTATGACTAATTGCACAGCTATCCTATTCTCTGTGTTGGCGACACATGTGACGATTTATTACGACGAACTACATGACAGTGACGTGACGGTCTATCATGACAAACTAAAATGTAATGTAAGTTGTATATATAATAGGTATAATGCTATTAACTGGTCAATTTGTCATTCATAAGTGCAGCGAGTTTGATCAACATTCAAATCAATTTTGTGAACCCGCTTGACTTGACGCTTTTAGTTATATGGAAATTTTTACGTAACACGAAGCAAAAACTTCACATTAATTATTTACGTTATCTAGAATTAAAGTTATATGAGGTATAGACTATAGGAGCGTCAACTGTATTGAATTTGAACCATATAAACAATAGCATCTACACTATTTCTTGCTTTGATTATAACTGAATACCAAAGAGAAGTTGTACTTACCACGGTGAATTCTCTCAACCCTCACACCTCAGAGCTAGTAGTCAAGTAGAGAATATTACTAGAGTGATGTTCGATCACAGACAAGATGATCCCTTGGCAGTCTTCTGACACGTGGGAGCAGGTGTCCTCAATCATGTCTATGAACAATATAATAACAGTGAAAAGGATACCAGTTATGGTGCATATAATGGAACTGGTGAAACAACCAACAACCATAGGCATATACTGTCATACCTCAACATACAAGTCTAATGTGTTCCAGGATAAAGCGAATATGCCAATTCTGTCTTGTGTCAAATCAATTTTTCCTACACAAAAATACTATATACAAATTAATTTGTTCCTATCCTCAGAAAAACCACCAACAAACTAAAAACCTAAACATAACAGAAAACATGTTTGTAATTGTGCACAATGACCCTACAGTGACCAAACCTTACAATTTACCACCTGTGCTCACCAAATAACAAATGCTTACATAAATAATATTCTAGTCCTTCAGTTAAGGAGGTGTGACAACTCCAAAGCCAACAGTTTGTAAACAACTTTATATTAATATTGATATGGACTCACATGCTCACTTCCCTATCATTACAAGCATATGGACTCATGTGCTAACTCCGATATCATTACAAGCATATGGACTCAGGTGCTAACTTCTATATCATTACAAGCATATGGACTCACATGCTAACTCCCATATCATTACAAGCATATTGACTCACATGCTAATTCTCATAACATTATAAGCATATGGACTCACATACTAACTCCCATATCATAACAAGCATATAGACTCACATACTAACTTCCATATCATTAGAAGCAAATTGACTCACATGCTAACTCCAATATCATAACAAGCATATGGACTCACATACTAACTCCCATACCATTACAGGCATATGGACTCACATGCTGACTCCAATATCATTACAAGCAAATTGACTCACATACAAACTTCCATATCATTACAAGTATATGGACTCACATGCTAACTTCCCTTTCATTACAAGCATATGGACTCACATGCTAACTTCCATATCATTACAAGCATATAGACTCACATGCTAACTTCAATATGATTGGAAGCATATTGACTCACATACTAACTTCCATATCATTACAAGCATATGGACTCACATGCTAACTTCCATATCATTGCAAGCATATGGACTCACATGCTAACTCTCATATAATTACAAGCATATTGACTCACATGCTAACTCTCATAACATTATAAGCATATGGACTCACATACTAACTCCAATATCACTACAAGCATATGGACTCACATACTAAC
Source organism: Watersipora subatra (assembly GCF_963576615.1). NCBI lineage: Eukaryota > Metazoa > Bryozoa > Gymnolaemata > Cheilostomatida > Watersiporidae > Watersipora > Watersipora subatra. The sequence continues at coordinate 51,787,252 of NC_088713.1, forward strand.
TTCCATATCCTTACAAGCATATGGACTCATATGCTAACTCTCATATCATTTCAAGCATATTGACTCACATGCTAACTCCCAAATCATTACAAGCATAAGGACTCACATTCTAACTCCCATACCGTTACAAAAATATGGACTCACATGCTAACTCCAATATCATTACAATCATATGGACTCACATGCTAACTTCTATATTATTACAAGCATACGGACTCACATGCTAACTTCCATATCATTACAAGCATATTGACTAACATGCTAACTTCCAATTCATAACAAGCATATGAACTCACATGCCAACTTCCAGATCATTACAAGCATATAGACTCACATGCTAACTTCCATATCATTGCAAGCATACTGACTCACATACTAACTTCCATATCACTACAAGCAAATGGACTCACATGCTAACTTCCATATCATTACAAGCATATGGACTCACATGCTAACTTCCATATCATTGCAAGCATACTGACTCACATACTAACTTCCATATCGTTACAAGCATATTGACTAACATACTAACTTCCATATGATTACAAGCATACTGACTCACATACTAATTTCCATATCATTACAAGCATATGGACTCACATGCTAACTTCCATTTCATTACAAGCATATATACTCACATGCTAACTTCCATATCATTACAAACATATTAACTCACATACTAACTTACATATCATTACAAGCATACTGACTCACATGATAACTTCAATATCGTTACAAGCATATTGACTCACATAGTAACTTCCATATCATTACAAGCATATGGACACACATGCTAACTTTCATATCATTACAAGCATATTGACTCACTTACTAACTTCCATATCATTGCAAGCATACTGACTCACATAATAACTTCCATATTGTTACAAGCATATTGACTCACATAGTAACTTCCGTATCATTACAAGCATATGGACTCACATACTAACTTCCATATCCTTACAAGCATATGGACTCATATGCTAACTCTCATATCATTTCAAGCATATTGACTCACATGCTAACTCCCAAATCATTACAAGCATAAGGACTCACATTCTAACTCCCATACCGTTACAAAAATATTGACTCACACGCTATATTCAATATCATTACAAGCATATGGACTCACATGCTAACTCCAATATCATTACAATCATATGGACTCACATGCTAACTTCTATATTAATACAAGCATATGGACTCACATACTAACTCCCATATCACTACAAGCATATGGACTCACATACTAACTTCCATATCCTTACAAGCATATGGACTCATATGCTAACTCTCATATCATTTCAAGCATATTGACTCACATGCTAACTCCCAAATCATTACAAGCATAAGGACTCACATTCTAACTCCCATACCGTTACAAAAATATTGACTCACACGCTAACTTCAATATCATTACAAGCATATGGACTCACATGCTAACTCCAATATCATTACAATCATATGGACTCACATGCTAACTTCCATATCATTGCAAGCATACTGACTCACATACTAACTTCCATATCGTTACAAGCATATTGACTCACATACGAACTTCCATATGATTACAAGCATACTGACTCACATACTAATTTCCATATCATTAAAAGCATATGGACTCACATGCTAACTTCCATTTCATTACAAGCATATATACTCACATGCTAACTTCCATATCATTACAAGCATATTAACTCACATACTAACTTCCATATCATTACAAGCATACTGACTCACATAATAACTTCAATATCATTACAAGCATATTGACTCACATAGTAACTTCCATATCATTACAAGCATTTGGACACACATGCTAACTTTCATATCATTACAAGCATATTGACTCACTTACTAACTTCCATATCATTGCAAGCATACTGACTCACATAATAACTTCCATATTGTTACAAGCATATTGACTCACATAGTAACTTCCGTATCATTACAAGCATATGGACTCACATACTAACTTCCATATCCTTACAAGCATATGGACTCATATGCCAACTCTCATATCATTTCAAGCATATTGACTCACATGCTAGAGAATTATTTACGTTATCTGGAATTAAAGTTATAAGAGGTATAGACTATAGGAGCGTCAACTGTATTGAATTTGAACCATACAAACAATAGCATCTACACTATTTCTTGCTTTGATTATAACTGAATACCAAAGAAAAGTTGTACTTACCACAGTGAATTCTCTCAACCCTCACACCTCAGAGCTAGTAGTGAAGTAGAGAATATTACTAGAGTGATGTTCAATCACAGACAACATGATCCCTTGGTAGACTTCTGACACGTGGGAGCAGGTGTCGTCAATCATGTCTATCAACAATATAATAACAGTGAGAAAGATACATGTTATGGTGATTATAATGGAACTGGTGTAACAACCAACAACCATAGGCATATACTGTCATACCACAACATACAAGCATAATGTGTTCCAGGACAAAGCGAGGATGCCAATTCTCTCTTGTGTCAAATCAATTTTTCCTACACAAAAAAACTATATACAAATTAATTCGTTCCTATCCTCAGAAAAATCACCAACAAACTAAAAACCTAAACATAACAGAAAACATGTTTGTAATTGTGCACAATGACCCTACAGTGACCAAACCTTACAATTCACCACCTGTGCTCACCAAATAACAAATGCTTACATGAATAATATTCTAGTCCTTCAGTGAAGGAGGTGTGACAACTCCAAAGCCAACAGTTTGTAAACAACTTTATATTAATATTGATATGGACTCACATGATAACTTCCCTATCATTACAAGCATATGGTCTCATGAGCTGACTCCCACATCATTACAAGCAACTTGACTCACATGCTAACTCTCATATCATTACAAGCATATTGACTCACATACTAACTTCCATATCATTACAAGCATACTGACTCACATACTAACTCCCATATCACTACAAGCAAATGGACTCACATACTAACTTCCATATCCTTACAAGCATATGGACTCATATGCTAACTCTCATACCATTACAAGCATACTGACTCACATACTAACGCCCATATCACTACAAGCATATGGAATCACATACTAACTTCCATATCCTTACAAGCATATGGACTCATGTGCTAACTCCGATATCATTACAAGCATATGGACTCAGGTGCTAAGTCTCATATCATTACAAGCATATGGACTCACATGCTAACTCCCATATCATAACAAGCATATGGACTCACATACTAACTTCCATATCATTAGAAGCAAAATGACTCACATGCTAACTCCAATATCATAACAATCATATGGACTCACATACTAACTCCCATACCATTACAGGCATATGGACTCACATGCTGACTCCAATATCATTACAAGCAAATTGACTCACATACAAACTTCCATATCATTACAAGTATATGGACTCACATGCTAACTTCCCTTTCATTACAAGCATATGGACTCACATGCTAACTTCCATATCATTACAAGCATATAGACTCACATGCTAACTTCAATATGATTGGAAGCATATTGACTCACATACTAACTTCCATATCATTGCAAGCATATGGACTCACATGCTAACTCCCATATCATTACAAGCATATTGACTCACATACTAACTCCCATATCACTACAAGCATATGGACTCACATACTAACTTCCATATCCTTACAAGCATATGGACTCATATGCTAACTCTCATATCATTTCAAGCATATTGACTCACATGCTAACTCCCAAATCATTACAAGCATATGGACTCGCATTCTAACTCCCATATCATTACAAAAATATTGACTCACACACTAACTTCAATATCATTACAAGCATATTGATTAACATGCTAACTTCCACATCATTGCAGGCATACTGACTCACATACTAACTTCCATATCATTACAAGCATATAGACTCACATGCTAACTTCCAATTCATAACAAGCATATGAACTCACATGCCAACTTCCAGATCATTAAAAGCATATAGACTCACATGCTAACTTCCATATCATTGCAAGCATACTGACTCACATACTAACTTCCATATCACTACAAGCAAATGGACTCACATGCTAACTTCCATATCATTACAAGCATATTGACTCACATGCTAACTTCCATATCATTGCAAGCATACTGACTCACATACTAACTTCCATATCATTACAAGCATAGGGACTCACATACTAACTCCCATATCATTACAAGCATATAGACTCACATGCTAACTTCCATTTCATTACAAGCATATATACTCACATGCTAACTTCCATATCATTACAAGCATATTAACTCACCTACTAACTTCCATATCATTACAAGCATACTGACTCACATAATAACTTCCATATCGTTACAAGCATATTGACTCACATACTAATTTCCATATCATTACAAGCATATGGACTCACATGCTAACTTCCATTTCATTACAAGCATATATACTCACATGCTAACTTCCATATCATTGCAAGCATACTGACTCACATACTAACTTCCATATCGTTACAAGCATATTGACTCACATACTAACTTCCATATCAATACAAGCATACTGACTCACATACTAATTTCCATATCATTACAAGCATATGGACTCACATGCTAACTTCCATTTCATTACAAGCATATATACTCACATGCTAACTTCCATATCATTACAAGCATTTTAACTCACCTACTAACTTCCATATCATTACAAGCATACTGACTCCCATAATAACTTCCATATCGTTACAAGCATATTGACTCACATAGTAACTTCCATATCATTACAAGCATATGGACACACATGCTAACTTCCATATCATTACAAGCATATTGACTCACTTACTGACTTCCATATCATTGCAAGCATACTGACTCACATAATAACTTCCATATTGTTACAAGCATATTGACTAACATAGTAACTTCCATATCATTACAAGCATATGGACACACATGCTAACTTCCATATCATTACAAGCATATTGACTCACATGCTAACTCTCATAACATTATAAGCATATGGACTCACTTAGTAACTTCCATATCATCAGAAGCATATGGAGTCATTTGCTAACTCTCATATCATTACAAGCATATTAACTCACATGCTAACTCACATGCTAACTCCCATATCCTTACAAGCATATGGACTCGCATGCTAGCTCCCATACTATTACAAATATATTGACTCACATGCTAACTTCTATATCATTACAAGCATATGGACTCACATGCTAACTCCCATATAATTACAAGCATTTTGACTCACATGATAACTCTCATAACATTATAAGCATATGGACTCTCATACTATCTCCTACGTCATTACAAGCATATGAACTCACATGCTAACTCCCATATCATTACAAACATACCGACTCACATGCTAACTCCCATATCATTACAAACATACGGACTCACATGCTAACTCCAATATCATCAAAAGCATATGGACTCCCATGCTATGATGCATATTATATATACATATATAGTATGTTTAAACAGTCATGTCATTTAAACATGTCATGCGAAATAGCCTAATGCATGCAGCACCATGACATGTGCCCTAGAAACGCTCCAGTACTGCACTACACTACTGAACTATGGGCAGTAGGTTATACAGCAAATGTAGGACTACCAATACAGCACTGTAGGCCTACCAATACAGCACTGTAGCCTAACAATACTGCATTGTAGGCCTACCAATACGGCACTGTAGGCCTACCAATACTGCATCGCAAACCTACCAATACTGCACTGTAGACCTGCCGATACTGCACTGTATGTCTACCATTACTGCACTGTATACCTACCAATACTGCACTGTATGCCTACCAATACTCCACTGTATCCTACCAATACTGCACTGTATATCTATCAATACTACACTGTATGCCTGCCAATACTGCACTGTAAACCTACCAATACTGCACTGTAAGCCTACCAATACTGCAATGTATGCCTACCAATACTGCACTGTATGCCTATCAATACTACACTGTATGCCTACCAATACTGCACTGTATGCCTACCAATACTGCACTGTAGGCCTACCAATACCGCACTGTATGCCTACCGATACTGCACTGTATGCCTACAAGTACTGCATTGTAGGCCTACCAATTCTGCACTGTAGGCCTACCAATACTACACTGTAAGCCTACCAATACTGCACTGTAAGCCTACCATTACTGCACTGTATACCTACCAATACTGCACTGCATACCTACCGATACTGCACTGTAGGCCTGCCAATACTCCAATGTATGCTACCAATACTGCACTGTATATCTATCAATACTACACTGTATGCCTGCCAATACTGCACTGTAAACCTACAAATACTGCATTGTATGCCTACCAATACTGCAATGTATGCCTACCAATACTACACTGTAGGCCTACCAATACTCCACTGTATGCTACCAATACTGCAATGTATGCCTACCAATACTGCATTGTATGCCTACCAATACTGCAATGTATGCCTACCAATACTACACTGTAGGCCTACCAATACTCCACTGTATGCTACCAATACTGCAATGTATGCCTACCAATACTCCACTGTATGCTACCAATACCGCACTGTATATCTATCAATACTACACTGTATGCCTGCCAATACTGCACTGTAAACCTACCAATACTGCATTGTATGCCTACCAATACTGCAATGTATGCCTACCAATACTATACTGTATGCCTACCAATACTGCACCGTATGCCTACCGATACTGCCCTGTACGCCTACAAGTACTGCATTGTAGGCCTACCAATTCTGTACTGTATGCCTACCAACACTGCACTGTATGCCTACCAATACTGCACTGTATGCCTACCAATACTGCATTGTATGCCTACCAATACTGCAATGTATGCCTACCAATACTACACTGTAGGCCTGCCAATACTCCAATGTATGCTACCAATACTGCACTGTATATCTATCAATACTACACTGTATGCCTGCCAATACTGCACTGTAAACCTACCAATACTGCATTGTATGCCTACCAATACTGCATTGTATGCCTACCAATACTACACTGTAGGCCTACCAATACTCCACTGTATGCTACCAATACTGCAATGTATATCTATCAATACTACACTGTATGCCTGCCAATACTACACTGTAAACCTGCCAATACTGCACTGTAAACCTACCAATACTGCATTGTATGCCTACCAATACTGCAATGTATGCCTACCAATACTCCACTGTATGCTACCAATACCGCACTGTATGCCTACCGATACTGCACTGTATGCCTACAAGTACTGCATTGTAGGCCTACCAATTCTGCACTGTAGGCCTACCAATACTACACTGTAAGCCTACCAATACTGCACTGTAAGCCTACCATTACTGCACTGTATACCTACCAATACTGCACTGTATACCTACCGATACTGCACTGTAGGCCTGCCAATACTCCAATGTATGCTACCAATACTGCACTGTATATCTATCAATACTACACTGTATGCCTGCCAATACTGCACTGTAAACCTACCGATACTGCATTGTATGCCTACCAATACTGCATTGTATGCCTACCAATACTGCAATGTATGCCTACCAATACTACACTGTAGGCCTACCAATACTCCACTGTATGCTACCAATACTGCAATGTATGCCTACCAATACTCCACTGTATGCTACCAATACCGCACTGTATATCTATCAATACTACACTGTATCCCTACCAATACTATACTGTATGCCTACCAATACTGCACCGTATGCCTACCGATACTGCCCTGTACGCCTACAAGTACTGCATTGTAGGCCTACCAAATCTGTACTGTATGCCTACCAATACTGCACTGTATGCCTACCAATACTGCATTGTATGCCTACCAATACTGCATTGTATGCCTACCAATACTGCAATGTATGCCTACCAATACTACACTGTAGGCCTGCCAATTCTGTACTGCATGCCTGCCAATACTGCACTGTAAACCTACCAATACTGCAATGTATGCCTACCAATACTACACTGTAGGCCTACCAATACTGCATTGTATGCCTACCAATACTACACTGTAGGCCTACCAATACTCCACTGTATGCTACCAATACTGCAATGTATATCTATCAATACTACACTGTATGCCTGCCAATACTGCACTGTAAACCTACCAATACTGCATTGTATGCCTACCAATACTGCAATGTATGCCTACCAATACTCCACTGTATGCTACCGATACCGCACTGTATGCCTACCGATACTGCACTGTATGCCTACAAGTACTGCATTGTAGGCCTACCAATTCTGCACTGTAGGCCTACCAATACTACACTGTAAGCCTACCAATACTGCACTGTAAGCCTACCATTACTGCACTGTATACCTACCAATACTGCACTGTATACCTACCGATACTGCACTGTAGGCCTGCCAATACTCCAATGTATGCTACCAATACTGCACTGTATATCTATCAATACTACACTGTATGCCTGCCAATACTGCACTGTAAACCTACCAATACTGCATTGTATGCCTACCAATACTGCATTGTATGCCTACCAATACTGCAATGTATGCCTACCAATACTACACTGTAGGCCTACCAATACTCCACTGTATGCTACCAATACTGCAATGTATGCCTGCCAATACTGCACTGTAAACCTACCAATACTGCATTGTATGCCTACCAATACTGCATTGTATGCCTACCAATACTGCAATGTATGCCTACCAATACTACACTGTAGGCCTACCAATACTCCACTGTATGCTACCAATACTGCAATGTATGCCTGCCAATACTGCACTGTAAACCTACCAATACTGCATTGTATGCCTACCAATACTGCAATGTATGCCTACCAATACTATACTGTATGCCTACCAATACTGCACCGTATGCCTACCGATACTGCCCTGTACGCCTACAAGTACTGCATTGTAGGCCTACCAATTCTGTACTGTATGCCTACCAATACTGCAATGTATGCCTACCAATACTGCATTGTATGCCTACCAATACTGCATTGTATGCCTACCAATACTGCAATGTATGCCTACCAATACTACACTGTAGGCCTGCCAATACTCCAATGTATGCTACCAATACTGCACTGTATATCTATCAATACTACACTGTATGCCTGCCAATACTGCACTGTAAACCTACCAATACTGCATTGTATGCCTACCAATACTGCATTGTATGCCTACCAATACTACACTGTAGGCCTACCAATACTCCACTGTATGCTACCAATACTGCAATGTATATCTATCAATACTACACTGTATGCCTGCCAATACTGCACTGTAAACCTACCAATACTGCATTGTATGCCTACCAATACTGCAATGTATGCCTACCAATACTGCACTGTATGCTACCAATACCGCACTGTATATCTATCAATACTACACTGTATGCCTGCCAATACTGCACTGTAAACCTACCAATACTGCATTGTATGCCTACCAATACTGCAATGTATGCCTACCAATACTATACTGTATGCCTACCAATACTGCACTGTATGCCTACCGATACTGCCCTGTACGCCTACAAGTACTGCATTGTAGGCCTACCAATTCTGTACTGTATGCCTACCAATACTGCACTGTAGGCCTACCAATACTGCACTGTATGCCTACCAATAATGCACTGTATACCTACCAATTCTGTACTGTATGCCTACCAATACTGCACTGTATGCCTACCAATACTGCACTGTAGGCCTACCAATACTGCACTGTATACCTACCAATACTGCACCGTATGCCTACCGATACTGCCCTGTACGCCTACAAGTACTGCATTGTAGGCCTACCAATTCTGTACTGTATGCCTACCAATACTGCACGGTATGCCTACCAATACTGCACTGTATGCCTACCAATACTTCACTGTATGCCTACCAATACTGCACTGTATACCTACCAATACTGCACTGTATCCCTACCAATACTGCACTGTATCCCTACCAATACTGCACTGTATCCCTACCAATACTGCACTGTATCCCTACCAATACTGCAGTAATACTGTTTACTACGTATTAATGAATAGTTGTACTGCATGTATACTGACTACTTATTAGTGGTAAAAGTACACAAATATGCACAATTGCATACATGTAATTACAAACATGCATTATGCATTGTTACTGCATAATGCATGTTTGTGACATTCATTATGCAGTAACAATGCATAATGCAGTAATATTTACATCCAACTCTAGCTCTCTCCACTCTCCTTTAGTGTTGAATGTAAACTAACAGTTATTAAGCTATTACAACAAAAAAGGACCAACCAGGTGTTGCAAGTTGTTTTATTTGAAGGCAGTAAGTGGTAGCAATGAGTGCACAACTCCAATGTGATCTCCTCGGATCAGCTCATTTATCTACAAATATGTTAAGGTTTTACTGCTTGTGAGACAAAGGTGAATCACTGAATGAATAACAATTCATCTTTCAGTTTTAGCAAATGCTAGACCAGGTATGTAAAACATGGTATGCGGGTCATATATTGTAGTTCACAGACATATGAAACATATCTGTGGACTAACATAAAGCCCGTGGACAGGAAATGAGATAACATTGTGTAAAATAAAAATACTCGGTTGAGATTAGAAGCGTTCGATAAGACAATGCTAGCAGCAACGGGTAGTAGAGAAGATGATGTCTAATACTAGGGTTGTCTTAGAGCTGTTCGATGTCTACCTGCACTATACATTCAATTTCAGAGTTGTTTTCTCCTGAAGACTGAATGAAACCGAATGTTCAATTGTTACTTCGGTTTACTCATATTGGCATTAGGAACCGCATCGAACCGAGATTTGTATATTTATTAATAAATAGTAAACTAATAATTAATATTTGCAAAAAAACGTTTAAGTAATGGTGAAAATTTTAATTATATTAATATTAATTAATCAGTACAATTTGAAAAAATTTATCCTCTTTAAAATTTAATGAATCAACATCAAATTGATTACATAATTTAAAAACAAATGAATAGTATAAATAAAAAATTACAATATACTCAGGACAAATACAATCAATGAAGATTAATACCATAATAAGATATTACAAATATAAGTCTCTCAACAACAAAACATCACATGAGTTTATTTGGCAAGAGTCAAGGCTATTGCTGCAATTTGGATGAAAAAAAGCCCTAAACTCATTTGCTGACTGATCGATGCTCTCACGAAAATTTGCTTAGGAAACTGCTGCGTGGGCATGCGCAAACACCGAATCGAATCGTGATGTGAAATTCAGTTCATACGCAGTTGTTTTCTCCTTCTGAATCGATGAACCGAGAGAGAACAACTATCGAAAAACCGAATGCACTCGTTATCCAGCGCTAAGTTGTCTATAAGTGAGACAAGTTGTCTTACCTTTTTAAGTATAGTATCACAACTCCCTTTATATAAAATATCCTTAGAGGATAATAACCCATCCTAAATCAGTCTGTTACCTGAGAAGAGAGGAATATTATCCATGGTTACTCATAAACAGGAGAGAGAGAGATAGGCTGACATATGAAAAAGGCAAGACAGAGATACAACAAGGAGAAGGAGCATTAGTCACACCGGAGAGGAAGAAAGGAGGTACTAGGATGGACATAGTAGGTCTGATTAGGAGGTAAAAAAAGAAGTTGAAACTTACACTTTGAAGCTGCAAGAGAGGAAGCAGAAGAGTTCAAAGAAGTTGGGATGACTGTAGACTGTGAGTCAGTGATGAATGTGAGGTGCCTATAGCTTAAGTGATCTAGGCAGGGTGGAGAGATCCTTGATGCGAGCGCCATAGCTCAAGTATACTTGTTCTGGGGCCAACAAGAGTAGTGTTACAGGCTTTTGGTGAAAACAAATAAAAAATAGCCTAAGAGCATTTGTACAGGTTGAGGGATGGATATTTATTTTGAGATTGAAGATGTGTTAGTGATACTGAGTCTGTATACTTATTTACCTGATGAGAACTTATTACCATCAGAACAAATATGTAGTCAGAGACAGAATTGAATACGCTGACACCTAACATACATCCGCCATGTTAGTATATTTGGATACTAAGATGACCTAATTAATTACAAAGGTACATTACATGTAGATACTGAATTAAAAAAGGTAGATTATGTGTTGCAGTTATAAAAGTTACACAAATTTATAAAACAATTATGACTGACCTTTATAAAAGTCGCAATATCAGATTAATAAGTACTGCCTGCTGTCCATATGTTAAATGGATTGCAGTCACAGTAAATCTTTGCTTGGATGTCTATGTAGTTGCATTAGCAGTACAAAAGCCACGGTAAGCATGCCACAATAACACGGTACTACTGGGCAGTATGCATTATAAATGCAGTACAACTGGTACAACATAATAATCTGTTCCAGTAACGTAAATGTTATGAAACAGATTATCATGTTGTAAGAATGTGTATTGTAATATCAGTAGCAGCTTACCTGATGGACTGAGTGGTTAAGGAGGGAGAATATGCATTGCCTGGTATGAATGTCTAGGTATGAATGTCTAGGAATTATGGCAGGAGAAGCAGGTATTCGCTGATATTAACCAGAACACATCTGTCAGCTGCGGTGACATGACAAGCTAAACAGGTGGCATCTAACCAGCTGATGCCACCTAACAAGTAGGTCGCGCAGGTAGATGAAAATCAGCTGAAATATAGTGTAAAGAAAACTTGAGATAATATGAAATGCTAAAATTTAATTTAAGCTCAGCATGTGTCAATTTGTGTCCTGAATGTTTTAATAAGCTCCAGATACCCTTCAGATTGTACTTAATAAGGTTTCCATAAGCATTTTCAGCAACAGCCTTTTTATATCTATGATATTCATCCTCCACAGTTAACGCACAGAGTTATAGCTGCAGAGTTATAGCACACAAAAATAAATACAATAACATCACACAGCATGAGATTCATAAAATATCTGAGAACTAGGTGAACAGGAAATGACCATCACACTGATGATATAAAATGGCAAAGCAAGTGCATGCCATAACAGAGCAAGGGACTGACAGGACATGTGCATAACATGACCAAACAAGTTAAGAGAATCCACACAGTGATTAGAATTCCATGTAATACTCACTGATGAGCCACTGATTGGAGAAGTCCAACAGAGTGTGTTTACCAGCGTACTTCAGAGAGAGCTGTGTTTTATGTGGTTGGACTGACAACTGACTGAGGTATATAACAGCCAAAAAACTCAGGCTTTCCACCTGCACAAACAAACTCATTTAAAACTCGTAAAAAGCTCCACAAAATGTAAAGTATTATGATTTTGATCAATCTGAACTGTGAACCCCAGCAATCTCGTCTTTTTTCGTTGTTTGTTAGATGGTTTTGATTGTCCCCGGTGTCAATTGAAACGGTTCATAACTTATTCTAGACCAGTTTAGCTGACAATGATAAATCAATCAGCTGCCAAATTACATGTTGTGTCTCTCTGAAATTGAAAACATGCAAGATTTAGACAATATGAGCAACCTAGAGACACTCCATGTCATGTTCAGTATATGATAAAAGTGAGGAAACAAGCAGAAGATAAAATTATAAACCTGTTTCAATTAAGTTGACTGTTTCTCTGATTTCGTCCAATTCTTCCTTCCAACCTGGATTAGGAAATCCATACAATCACTTTCCCCTGTAGATCAGAGCTAAAACAGTTGATAACAGTTTTGGCTCAACAATTCCATTTCTAAGTATTTTCAAAACAGGAAAACCAGATCGTTATCATCATGGCATCAAGAAACAGACTCTATGATGCTAAAACAGTTGATAGACAATATTAGACAAGTGATTAATTAAACAAGCTAAAATCCCTGCCTCTGAAGATGAATAGAGATAGAGAAGATGAGCTCTCATGCACTGTACTAAAATTGAAGCTAAAAATACATACATAAAAACGAACATTAAAAATTTGCATTTTTATATGCAATCATACACGGTATGAGATGGAATGGTATGAGATGGTATGGTACGGCATGATATGGTATGAGATGGTATGGTACGATATGATATGGTATGATATGGCATGACATAAGATGGTATGGTATAAGATGGTGTGGTATAAAATTGTATGGTATGAGATGGTAAGAGATGGTATGGTATGAAATGGGATGAAATGGTAAGAGATGGCATGATATGAGCAGGTATGGTAAGAGGTGGCATGGTATGAGATGGTAAGGTAGGAGATGGCATGGTATGAGATGGCATGGTATAAGATGTCATGGTATGAAATGTCATGGTATGAAATGTCACGGTATGAAATGTCATGGTATGAAATGTCACGGTGTGAAATGTCATGGTATGAGAGGGCATGGTAGGAGATGACATGGTATGAGCTGGTATGGTAGGAGATGGCATGGTAGGAGATGGCATAGTATGAGATGGCATGGTATGAGATGGCATGGTATAATATGGCATGGTATAATATGGCATGGTATAATATGGCATAGTATGAGATGTCATGGTATGAGATGTCATGGTATGAAATGTCATGGTATGAAATGTCATGGTATCAAATGTCATGGTATGAGACAGCATGGTAAGAGATGGCATGGTATGAGCTGGCATGGTATGAGCTGGCATGGTATGAGCTGGCATGGTATGATATGGCATGGTATGAGATGGCATGGTACGATATGTCATGGTATGAAATGTCATGGTATGAAATGTCATGGTATGAAATGTCATGGTATGAAATGTCAAGGTATGAAATGTCAAGGTATGAAATGTCTTGGTATGAATAGTCATGGTATGAAATGTCATGGTATAAGACGGCATGGTATGAGATGACATGGTATGAGACGGCATGGTATGAGATGGCATGGTATGAGATGGCATATCGAGCAACAAGAACAGCCCCAAGTGTTGGGAAATTATACGCCATTTTGTGAGATTGTATAGATTATGTGTAAAGTTTATTTTAGTTAAACATATCTTAACTATGAGGGCCTTAAAACTTAGCAAATCGGCAAGCGAAAACCATTTTCCTAAATAAAAACTTCTAACATTCGGCAAACCTTTGGAAACATTTCAACCCCCTTAAGCAATAATATCTGGATTTTAGAAAGCTGCAAACCAACCAGTGTATCAACTACTGAGTCTGTTTCACTGTGAACTATAGTCTAACATCTGGACCAATAGACATGAACCATTCATTGAGGTGAGAGACGAAGTGCAATCTTGCTTTATTCTAGTAAGAATTTATCCTGGACAATTACTGCCAAAAATGTTTCACTGAAGTCAAGAAGACACAGATGGCGAAAAATATAGGATCTACAATCATTATATTATTGAATTGATGGGTCATACAAGAGATGAAATAAAATGAGTAACAATTGGTAAAAATCTGCTCACCTTGTGGCTGGTTTGAGAAAAAGGTATGAAACTCAGCATATCTCAGACAATGATCTCCAACAAGCACGAGAGCTTCAATCACCTTGTCTATTGATGAGAGACTGCTCAGGCATATCTCAACGGTGATTGGGCCAGCTTCTGCAAGCATGGATGTAATTGGCTAGCTACTTTGTTAATGCTCAGTTCTCATACTTATACAAAGTCTTTACAGATATTGTGATACAAACATACTAGTCATATAAAGCTCTTATTCTTAGGAGGTTGTAAAATTTACTGCTGTGTTTACTACAAGTTATTTTCATCAAAAACCTATAGCGAATGTGCAATGGCTGCCTAATAACACAGTATCAGTGCAGCTAAAAAGAGATCATGATTGTCGTGCTGATCACAGGGTTCCCTCGTTCATCACAGTTAATGGGAACCTGCACCCTCACGATAAGGGAAAAACCTGCCAAGTAATCTCACCCCTATATGTACTTTTGAAGACATTTTGAATAATATATCAATATTTTTCAAACCGGTTTTAACTAATAAAAAAGTCAAATTATAATGCTATTGATACTGTATAAGTGTAAATTTATTCAATTTAGCACAGGGTTACTGATAACCAATAACTAGGAGTTATCCTCTCCATATTTACTTTTGTGGTTAGTAAACGACAAAATAGCTACTATACCGATTAGGTGATGATCAGTACATGGATACAGTGAAAACTTTTTAACCTGCAAGAAACACCCTTGATATACATATCAGCCTGCAAGTCATAAACACTGACCAGGATCTCAAGCTAGGTTTCTTAACCTAACATCATAAATCAATGTTTACTAGCACAGACGTTTCCCTATTTATGAACATTCGAGTTACGAACAACGGTACATACGAACAGGTCTGAGCGTAGGCACTACTCAAAAGCACCACCCAGCATCAACTTTTCTCTGACCAGTTCGTTGCCGTGCATAGTTGTGTGAATGTATCTCCAGTGCGCAAAGAACTTTTTTATTTTTGCTGTAGGTATTGTAAATGGATTTGCCGGGCTTTACTCTGCACGATCTAGTCTAATAAATAAAGAGAAGAGAGCGTGTGTAGTTTCATTAAACTTTTAATTAGCGAAGGAAGTTTCACTAGCCGAGGAGCATACGGCTATCTTCTCTGCTCAACTAAATGAGCGCACTCCTTTATATACAATAATATCAACTGTTCCGGCTAACGGCAATCACACCGGCTAACAAGGTGAATAAATAGGACCGCTAGCCGTTGGTATGGCAACAATCTAAGTGACGATAAGTGATAGTGTTATGACGGTATATCAGATATAACAATAGCATAACGAGTGAAACAACCATATAATAAACGAACAGAACATACACAAAATAAGACAGCAACGATAAGTGATAGCATAACAATTAAAACAACAATATAATAAAAAGGACAAGACATACAATAAATAAGAAATGCAGTGTCATGGCCCGGCGTCCACCAAGGTATCATCTCCATTTTATTAAATACTTTTTTCAGTACAAACCAATACGGGTTACTTATACAAGCCTTGAACATACTTATATAAACCTTTAATATACTCATATAGGCCTTAAAGAATAGAGAAAGCATAATATTATTACGCTTTGTTAGTTATCTTGAGGTGTTGACTAATGTTCTAAAAAAAGAATCAAGGAGATTGACCCACTAGAAGCTGAGATATAGCCAGCCATACGCAGGTCTACCTAATAAAGAATCAGAGGAAAACCCTTCGAAAATCCCGAAAACACTGACGTATAAAATCGACTTAATGTTCATGTGCCGGAGTTGCACACCCTTACCGCCGTTACGTATAATGATTGTTTTGGCTACGAGATGTGAAACGCTTCTCGCGATAGTAAATAATTTACAGACTAGATCTGGTTTCTCAAGAGAATCAAGCAAACATCGTGTGGTAAAGGCATTTGCCCACAACCCCTCGCCATGATTTTTTAAAACAGAAGAGCAGATTTTGACTATTGGGCTTCAAATTTTAACTCGATCTCCACGGATATGCTCCGAAGATCCTCTGTTCAACGAACGACACGTATATAGTCTATATGCGACATCCACGATTGCAGTTCGTTTAGAATAAGAAATGGGAATGTGAATTTTTGTTCAATCATCATTTTTCTACTGTGTATCTACTGCAGCATTCAGTTGATTTTCATGATTATCGCCACTATTAACAGACTGTAAGTTTACTACAGCCATAATCTTAAAAAGAAAAACTTGACCGTGCTGCTCTTGCTGTAAGAAAAGAAAACGATAACTTTTGATTTGATTTTTTTATTAATCTATTATCTATGATTATTTTTTATGATTAATATAATAATCATAATGCATATTATACAAAATAATAATATAACTGAGTATAGAATAAATGATGTAACTAATATAATTTGTAAAAAGTGATAGCAGAATGTTGCGAAATAATAGATGCGTGTAATTATTTTATTCTAAAACTAATCTACACGTCAGAGGGACTGGAATTCTCAGAGCAATGATTGTTAGGCCCAATTTGATTGTTCTACACTTCCAGGGATTAAACCAATTATAACGCTGTGATTAATATAGGAGAGCGCATTAGTTGGCTTAATGGACCAATGGCACACAAGTCGATTTCATACGTCATATATTGATGATTACCAAAACACTTATGTTTTTTGGTAGACCTGTGTTTGGCTGGCTATATCTCAGCTTCTGGTTGGTCAATCTCCTTGATTCTTTTTTTAGAACATCAGTCAAGACAAATAATAAAGCATAATAATATTATGCTTTCTCTATTCTTTAAAGATAAATTATTATACAAAATATAGCACTGAAGCAACTTACGAACAAATTCACCTTACAAACAATCGTTCGGAACGTAACTCGTTCGTAGGTTGGGAACTGTCTGTACCTGTAAATGTAATATTAAAATACAAATATCTGACAAAAAGGTAAGTAAATAAAACTTCCTTTATAAAAATGCCTTCATTCGATCACAAAATCAACTTTTAATTTAAAGTACTAATATATTTCATATTTAATAATTTTTATTTTGTATTTTTTTCGAAATTCTAACTCTAAAAGTCCAGTGTCCAGTATCAATAAATCGCCATTTTTCAAACGCCATTTCCACATACTTTTTCCTGTCATAAAATGCAGAGAATACAAAATCTGCACAATTAATCTGAACTGCTAAAGAAGTTCTCGATTAGCGCAGGTGCTAGTGTCGATATAACAAACTGAATGTTACGAGATTGTGTCCCGTGAAAAGCAATCATTTGCCCTGACCTCTAACCCTAACCTCAGACATACGGACAGACTTTACTATAGTAAAAACTGCAGCATTTTTGCACCTACATTGCTGTAAAATCATTCACAAATTCCTTTTAGTTGTGAGACATTCACAATGGGAACCCATATGCCATACAGATACTTCCGATGTATTAAGAAACCCAAAAGCACTCAATGCATAGAATATAATAAGGTATACATATATTTCCATGTTATCATATAACTCAACATAATCTAACAGAATGACAATATGCATGCCCAGAGAGCAACCGCAACTTGACAGATAGTTGAGGCTAACGACTCTGCAGGCGACTAAGTGCAGGCAACTCTCAAACTGGCACAGATTAACTGTGCCACTAGAATAATTGTGATTATGTGAGGTCAAAGTGGGCTATTGAAATCTACAAATTACAAAATACTATCTCACACTGATGTTGAACTGCTGAACGACAGCAATTGGAGCACTTCACAATCTTTTTGCAGCATGCTACTTGAATCTGCGACACTCAGTCTAGAAGTGCAATATTCTACCACTCGGCCATCTTTAGTATAATAAAAATGATAGTCTGCGACGATAACAAATGTGACCTCTCGCGTGAAAATCGACCAAAAGTCGGCATTCACTATCGTTAGTAATGTAGCTTCGAAGTTTGAATTAGGTTTATTGGGAGCACATGGCTACTTTGTTTATTATTTTACTCTAGACCAATCAGAGTGTGAGGAATTCATTTCTGAAGTCAAAAAGTGATTTCATTGGCTCCTTATGCCGAAATTTTGCGATTGAAGTCGTTGCTATGCGATCGTGACGTCATCAAAATGGCGACTTGTGAAGATTCTAAATCTTCGAATTTTTTTTTAATCTGATGAATCTGAAGAAATTAGCACATTGCTCGATGATATTGATGCTGAATATAGAGAAGCAATGTCTAGAGATACGGATTTTCATGTTACTGATGATCTGCAAGCTCGGATGCCCGAATTTATTAACGATGAAGAAGACGATGTTGAACCTACCGAAGGATTAACTGTTATTCACTCGTATAGTACTCCGGTTAATGACTCAGAATGACCTGCTGCCAGCTTACCAACTCAACCTATGGTGCCTGATGAACCTATTAGCTTCAGTTGCAAGTGTGACTGCATCAACAAATTTGATAGAACTCTGATTTTCAGTCAGCTGACTTACAATAAAGGAATTTCAAAGACAGAGTTAGATTTGATTATCATGGGCCGAATTTCTACTTGTGTGGATGATGGAAACACCACAAAACCTTTCCAGCATAAGGAGAAGATCAGAAAAAAGCCTAGATGCAACTTTAAATAATCATGGTGGGTCTTATTGAATTTTTTCTGATCAACCCTGTTCATTTTTGGTAGTAATAGTATAGGTGTAGTAGCCTACTAGTTGCTGGCCCAGTGTATGCCTCCCTGAGTCACATAAAATTACACCATACAATACATGACTCAGTGATCAGTCGTACTCACTGGCCTGAGTTAGGTGTGTTTTCACTCATAATTGATTGCCAGTTGCCACATGACTTTTTCATTGGGTCAATGCTTGTGTGTTTACTTTTTTGCCTGCTGACATTAATCCTATGGCATGAACAACCAATCCCTTCGTCACACGATCACTAGGCCACTAAGTCTATTACTCGTAGAAGTGTATCAGAGTCAGAATCTGTTGCCAATCACCTCATTAGCTCATTCTTTAGATTTTTTCTAAATTAATTATGAATTAAAGGAAATTCTAAATTAAAGGAGTTTAATTTTAATTTAAAAGAATTTAAGGATTTAATTCTAAATTAAAGGAATTAAGAGCTTTCACAAGTTTTCTATCAGCCAAGCTTACCCCGGTACGATGACAGGTTATTCTCATAGATTGTTGTGTGTACTGTTTGCTAACCATGCTACCAGGGTCACTTTGATGCACAGCCATGTTTTTGTTTTGTTTAGGAAAAGTAAAAATTCAGACGTATCTAGACTTCCCTGCCATGAAGTAAGACTCGAAGGTATCAATGGACTGCCGAATGTGATAAAACCTGAAGGTTTAGACTATGACCGCCAAGAATACTTGCATACTAACATTCGAGAATGTTGCCGTCTTGGCACTGAGGGTTTAGTTTGTCTGAAGCCTCATGGCATAAGACGTAGAACATGACCATAGCATGAATTTTAGCCTTTTTCTGAGTCAGATATGAGTAGGAATGTAATCGAGGTTTTGGGTCTGATACCCCTTGTGTTTTTTTACACTCAGTGTTTTGGCAAAATAAACCTCAGTATGGATTTCAGATGTGATGTTAAATCCTGAAGCCTATCAGTTAGTGGTGATATATCTAGGAGCTTCTCATCTTATTCCTAATGTGCGGTTAGTGTAAAGTACGGAAGCGTAAAAATGACAATTTTTTTTCAATTTGAGAGCAGGGTTTACCAGTCTTCTGTTGTCCTGACCTTAAAATGATGTACATCAGTTGTTTCAGCATGCTTACTTACCCTATAGACCAAGTTTCACCTCAGTCAGTGAAATACAAATGGCCGTATCCAAGGAGAACCTAACGTAAACAACCTATTTCTGTGCGTCGCGTCTTTATTCGCGATTTTCTCCATTTCAGATTTTGGGAGTTTTGGCTGACGTGCCTTCCAAAAAGTCGCAATATCTCATGAACTACTTAAGCTAACTCAAAAATTCAAAATGCTTTAAATGCTCCACAAAATTCTGCATCTGGCTGTGTTACTAACTCAAAATCTGAAAATCCCTCATTTTGGTTGATTTTCACATGAGAGGTCACAAATACTTGATGTTCCATGATGGTAACACATTTTCATGCAAATAGTGTTACATTCAGGTAACACATTAAAGATGAACACTCATGAAATCTACTAAAGTTTTTGTGTAAGTTCCTATTTAAAGACAATTGTTCTCAATGAACATGTTTATGGATTTGTGTTGACAATGAAAAAAATTCTGAGCAACATCAAATTTAATCTATTATTTAAAAAGAGAAATATAGTTCATGTACCCTAATAGCTTATCAAGACTGTGTATAAAGTTTAGGTCAAGCATTACGACTCAGTTTCATATTAAATTAAGAATATTTTTGGGTTCCAAAGTAGTACCACCTTGTATATAAGTCCAATATATCATAGATCTTCATGCAAATTCATAAACTTAGAGTTATTCTCTACACACCACATACAATGATTAGCAATCAACGATGTAATTAAATCACTCTATTAGTTGAATGATAGTTAGTTAGTTAGATAGTTAGAAAGACAATATTAGCAGCATTCACTAAACACACTTGCTATACAACAGGTGGTCAGCTACTTTAATCTATTCATAATAGATTATGACAACGACCTCAGGTCATGGTTTGTAAATAATATGATGAGGCACACAAATGCACCGTTGATAAGATTTTACCCTTGTTTTTTAACATACCATCATGTTTCATCATCACATAAACTATCTTAACCATTATACAATTATCAAGTGGGTGATTACCATAAAAGCATATCAACTATGCCAAGCTAATCCAAAAGCACCCTAGCTTATCTCAGCATGGCCTTCTATTATGATAGTTCAGTTACAAATTAGGATATATTCCTGTTATGAGGTGCATGTTCAATGGCAATAAAACCATTTGCAATATAACCAACCTGGTGATATCAACTCACTTGGCTAATTACCCTGGGTCAGAACTAAATAAATGCGAATTGAACACAGACCTAGAAATGTATTATGTATACCAGTTCGCTGCGGGCAATTAGGCCTGCCTAATCCATGGTATAGATTACAGCATTAAGATATCTTTACAGCAAGTAATGAACATTGAACGAATATTATTCAGCATCTAATGTCAGGCCTACTGAACCTCTTGTAATCAGCAATCACGCTTGCACAATTCGACTCTTGAACAGTGTTTTTAAGCCTTGCATATTCTATGAACAGATTAAAAATTTATGAGTCATTTATATCAAAGTACCCTAGAACAACTCACTGCTTGAAATGCAATCTAGCCTACTCTTACTGAATGAGTACAGCCGTTGGCCTGTAACTTGAAATAGTAATGTAATTAGTCTACAAACCTGTTTAGTACAACGCTCTCTAATTAATTAAAATTTAACAATTTATAAAGTTTGTTCAAGTAGATAACCAATATTATCATAGCAATATTTACTTGTGTGTAACAAATGTGAAAGCAGGTTACCGGTGCAAAGGACTGATTTTAACAAGACGGAAATACGCAGTGACAAGACAAAACTGTGCTCGGCCAATCGTAACCCACAATTACTTTCTTTCATGAGTCTAAGGAGACGCTCTGTGAAATCATCAAAGCTTAAAACTTAATATTGTTTAACTGGCACTATGTCATGGTGAAGCGTGCCGGTCTCAGCATAATTTTACATTATTAAAGATTGGATTGCACCATTGAAGTCATTCAAAGGAAATTAGGACCGATATAAGGCTAAAACTTCAGCTACAATTTGATGTAATTTGTGACTTGGTAGACCAGCCTTGTTCAGAGATATAAGCGTTTGAATGAGATCATACTTAATAACGTAAAGACGCGCTGAGCGCTCGTTGTTCACAGGCCTGGTAATTTTATTATATTAATTATATCAGGTGGAATTAGTAGCCTGTGTCCTGGTCAAGTGCTCAAGTTTCAGCTTTATAAACCTTTACGGGGCGTCATCCAAAAACGTATGAGAAAATGCGAAGTGTTATATCGTGGATTACGACTGACCGAGCAGAGTTGCGTCTTGTCACTGCCTAATTCCGGCTTATTTAAATAGCCCCGGACACCAGTTTGCTTGCTTATACATTTGCTACTTACAAGTAAAAATTGCAATGATAATATTAGTTGTCTACTCAAACGAAAATTATTAATTGCTAAATTTTGAGTAATCAGAGAATGCTGTATCAAGCAGGTATGTAGACTAATTACATCAATACTTTAAGTTATAGGCCAACGGCTGCACTCATTCACTAATAGTAGATTGTATTTCAAGCAGTGAATTGTTCTAGGGTGTTCTGATTTAAATAGCCTATAACATTTTTCTCAATTTATTGGAATATGCATGGCTTAAAGAACACTGTTCAAGAGTGCAAAATTTTGCGCACGTGTGACTGTTGATTGCAAGAAGTTCAGCTGTAGGCCTGATACCAATAATATTAATTGTTTATCAATTGGTTAATATTTGTTAAATGTTTCTTTTTGCGGTATAACTACTGTGATGCTGTAATCAATGCCATTGACCAAGCAAGCTTAATTGCTTACAGCAAACTCCAATACATAATGGATTTCTATGTCTGTTTTTAATTTGCATTTATTTAGTTTTGACCCTGGGAGGTAACCATCTGAGTTTACATCAATAGGTTGATTATATAACAACATGTTTCATTGACTTTCACAATGCACCTAACCAGAGTGATAATTCAAGATTTGTAACTGAACTATCATAAGGGAAGACTATGCCGAGATACGCTACTGCTACGGTAATTTTAGATTTCTATGGTGTAGTTGGTATGCATATATGGTAATCACCCACCTAATAACTCATAAGGTTACAATAGTTTCTGTGATGATGAGAAAACAAGGTGGTATTTTAAAAAGCAATAGTAGAAGCTTCTAAACGGTGCATCTGTGTGCCTCATATTATTTACACACCATAGCCTAAGTTCTCTGTCATAATTTAGTGTTAGTAGATTAGGGTAGCCAACCACCCGCTGTATAGCATGTGTGTTAGGAGAAAGCTGCAAATAGTTTCATTATATTGATTCGCCAGTTGTCCTTGATTATCATTTTTAAAATTTTGTTCATTGTCAACACAAATCCATAAACATGTTCATTGAGAACAATTGTCCTTTAATATGAACTTACACAAAATTTTAGTAGATTTCATCTGAAGTTATCAGAATTTTTAAATATGAATATAAATGTTATATGTTATAAATATTTTTAAATCTTTAAATATGAACTTACACATTATTTTATTAGATTGCATCATAAAGTATCAGCATTTTGCTAGTTTTATATTCACAATAGCAAATAGTGATGTCATTTTGCACGTATTTTTCTTTTGAGGATTTTAATCGCAATTTAGTTTTGTCTATGTTAATTTTGAAACACCCTGGTAGTCATATGACTTCAAAGTTAAGAAACAATCTCAATTGATAGATAATTACCGACACTTTCTGATAGAATATAATAAGATTTTGTGAAAGTTCATCTTGAAAGCATGCGAAGGTGGGTTTTTAAGTTTTTAATCAGATAGACATTAGCACATTTTTACCATATATGGTCAATTGATATTGGCATAGCTTTGTCACTTTCAATAAACTGGGTTGGTCTGTTTTTATAATGCTTTTTCACACGAGAAGTTGTTATCATCGCGGAACATCATTCTTATTATACTAGAGTGGTAAAGTGTTGTACGTCATTTTTCCAATGAAGGTAAATACCACTCGGAGAAACATGGTTTTTATGAAAATTTCTATGGAT
This sequence comes from Watersipora subatra, assembly GCF_963576615.1. NCBI lineage: Eukaryota > Metazoa > Bryozoa > Gymnolaemata > Cheilostomatida > Watersiporidae > Watersipora > Watersipora subatra. The sequence goes on from NC_088713.1 coordinate 51,812,419, forward strand.
AAAAGATGGTTGTGTTGAAGTACTAAACTGACTGTTGAGGATTTGATCCTCTTGCTGCACAACAGTTTTGAAGTGCTTTATTTTGTTAAGTTTTGGAGTGAAGTACCACTGATCATCAGTGTGACTCGCTTTATGATTACAATTATAGAGTTATTAGAATTATGACTTAGCGTAATCACAATTGTTCTAGAAGATTCTATAGTGCAGTATTTTGAGTCATTTTCACATTTAATTGTTACTTTATTGATAGCACCATAAGCCAAAGGTAAAGTTAATCATACAAAAGCTACAGACTCGAGTCATTCAGAGCATTTCAGAGTTCCTCATAATCATAGGGCGGACCAACCACCCAACCAACCTGACATCACTCAAAGAGTCACGGCTAAGGATTGCTGACCTTGCTGGTAGGCACATATCAGACTGTCTCTATTATTTTAATTAATCGCATAATTAATTAGCTAGTGTTTTTATGCCTGTTTGGAAGTTGTCTGCACTTGTTGCCATCAGCCAACCATATGACGCGTTGTATTTACTCTCAAGGCATGCATATTGTAAGAAACTGTTGGATTATGTGATATTGAGAAAAAGCAATTGTTTAGTTCATTTCTTTGTGTTGATACAATTGAAATGTTCACCATTACAAATCTAAAAGAAAATACTTAATCAGGTTTGTTCATCGTACTGCAGCTTCATGATAATGGAGGGCTTGTAGCACACTATATTTTATAATTTTAATAAATAGATGCAGCATAACTCTAATTCAAGCTAACATTAAAATGTCATTTTTGGCTAGCCCTTACATAATTAGACACTAAGGCTATCCCTATTATGTGTTTTAAAGGATCTGATGATATAGCTTCTGCAATTTGAAATTCTGTAAATTCTTTTATTTGATTTTTATAACATTTAGCCGTGTGTCATTGAATAATAATAATAGATATTTTCAGGTATAACTTCCACTCTAACTAAACAAGTTGCCATATCAATGAAATTATCACATCAGTTTTATTTTACTAAATAATGTTTAAATAAAAACTTGGTCGGTCATTAGAGATCATTTGCTAATAATGGACAATGTTTGGTGAGAGTTCCTTCATATATCCTATGTATTGGGTGCTTTTGGGTTTCTCTATACAAAATAAGTATTTGTATACCATATGGGTCCCAATTGTGAATGTCTCACAATTAAAAATAATTTGTGAAAGATTTTGCATTTACGAAGGTGCAAAAATGCTGCAACTCTTACTATATTAAAATCCGTCTTTGTCTGTCTGTATGTCTGAAGTTAGGGTCAGAGGTCAGAGTAAATGATTGCTTCTCACGAGACTCGATCTCATAACATTCAGTTTGTTATATCGACACTAACACCTGCGCTAATCAACCTCCTTTTCAGTGTTTCAGATTAATTGTGCAGATACATATTCTCTGTGTTTTATGACATAAAAAGTAAGTGGAGATAATATCGATGAAGTTTGAAACATGATAATTTATATTTCAGCCTGATGATCTCTCATGACACACTTGACTTTTCTAGAGTTACAGGTTTGGATGAAACAGGAAATAAAAATATCAAATATGAAATATGTTAGTAATTTGAACTGAAGTTTGAATTTGTGATTAAATGAAGGCATTTTATGAAAAAAGTTTTATTTACTTGCCTTTCGTCAAATATACAAGATTACATTTACGGGTGCTAGTAAATATTAACTTGAGGCGTTAAGTTAATAAACCTAGCCTGAGATCTTGGTCACTATTTATGACTTGTAGGCTACTACGTGTATCAAGTGTGTTAGATGAGGGTTAAACAGTTTTCACTGTATCCATGTACTGGTCATCACCTAATCTGTATTTAGTAGATATCATGTTGTGTACTAAACCCAAAAGTCGATATGGAGAGGATAACTCCTAGTTGATGTTTATCCATAGTCCTGTGCTAAAATTATGCCATTGGACAATTCTGAGGACATTTTTAATCACTGTGTTGTGGTTCATAGTAGTTGTTCCCTCACTACTTCATGCTTCTGTGGACTCAGCATTTTGTGAATAAAAATATTTATTTCAAAATTAAAATAATTAATTAACTAACTAAAATACATGAATTTCTCTCATACTCTGGCCTAGTGGAATCTCTCAATGAGCATCACTGTGATAGCAGTTGTCGTGGTTTAGTATTTCCTGTTACATGTTGTAAAGCGTAAACCTACATTTTGCTTGTGCATATATTTTTTCATGTCATTTAAATGTCTTTGACCTTCAAAGGCATCTAATGAAGATAAGTAAAAAAGAAAATTGTTTATAAATAATAAAAAAAGTGATTTTATTAGACTGAAAAATCAGACAATAATATCTGTAGTAAGGGAATACGGGCTGAATGAATCTACGCATATACAGTATTAATAACATCATAATTTTGCTTTTTATCTTATAAAACCAGGTTGATTAGTATTAAGACCGTTAAATCATTAAAACACCTTCAAAAATACATATAAGGATGATATTATTTTGCAGATATTCGCCTATCATGAGGGACAGGTCCTCATTAACTGTGATGAATGAGGGGACCCTGTAATCAATATGAAAAATTATGATAGATGTCTTTTTACTAGTACTCATACTGTGTTGGGCAGCCATTGTACATCCTATTTAGGTTTTTGGTGACAATAGTTCATATTAAACACAACAGTTAATTTTACAACCTTCTAAGAATAAGAGCTTATATATGAGTAATATGCTTGTATCACAATATCTGTAAAGACTTTGTATAAGTTTGAAAACTGAGCATTAATAAAGTAGCTAGCCAATTATATACTTGCTTGCAGAAGCTGGGCCAATCACCATTGAGATTTGCCTGAACAGTCACCAATCAATAGACAATGTGATTAAAGCTCTTATATGGTTGTTGGAGATCATTGTAGAGATATGCTGAGTTTTATACAGCCTTCTGAAACCAGCCGCAAGGTGAGCAAATGTTTATCAATTGTCACATTTTTTGTATTTCATCCAACGTTTCACCCATTAGTTCAATACTAGAAGGATTGTAGATATTTTACTATATTATATTGTGACACTCTATGTTTATGCTAGTTTGCGCCTTTTTGACTTCAGTGGAATTATTTTGCAGTAAATGTCAAGGTTAAATTCTTCCTAGAATGAAGCAAGATTGCGTTTGTCTTCCACTTCAATGAATCACTCATGTTTATTTGTCCAGGTGTTAGACTAGTTCACAGTGAAACAGACCCAGTAGTTGATATGCAGGATGACTTGCACCTTTCTAAAAGCCTGATATTATAGCTTAGGGAGGTTTAAATGCTTCCAAAGGTTTTCCAAATATTAGAATTTTCCCTTTCAAAAGATGGTATCCACTTGCTGATTTGATAGTTTTAAGACCTTCAGAGTTACGATATGGTTAACTAAATTGAACTTTTCACCTAAATGTCTCACAAGATGGCATTTGATGACCTACACTTAGGCCTGTGCTCATTCTTGTTGCTCATAATGCCATTTCATACTATCTCGTACCACTACATTTCATACCAAGCCTTCGCTTACCATGTCATATCATACCAAGCCTTCTCATACCATGCTATCTCTTACCATGTCATCGCGCACCATGCTATCTCATACAATTCCATTTTATGTCATGCTATCTTTTACTGTGCCATCTCTTACCATGCCATCTCATACCATGCCCTCTTACACCACTCCATTTCATACCATGCCATCTCTTATCATATCATCTCCTATCACTCCATCTCATACCACTCCATTTCATACTACTCCATCTCATACCACTCCATCTCATACCACTCCATCTCATACCACTCCATCTCATACCACTCCATCTCATACCACTCCATCTCATACCACTCCATCTCATACCACTCCATCTCATACCACTTCATCTCATACCACTTCATCTCATACCACTTCATCTCATACCACTTCATCTCATACCACTTCATCTCATACCACTTCATATCATACCACTTCATATCATACCATGTCATCTCATACCATGTCATCTCATACCATATCATCTCATACCATATTATATCATACCATGTCGTATCATACCATGTCGTATCATACCATGTCGTATCATACCATGTCGTATCATACCATGTCATCTCATACCATGTCATCTCATACCACTACATCTCATACCATTACATCTCATACCACTACATCTCATACCATTACATCTCATACCACTACATCTCATACCACTACATCTCATACCACTACATCTCATACCACTACATCTCATACCACTACATCTCATACCACTACATCTCATACCACTACATCTCATACCACTACATCTCATACCACTACATCTCATACCACTTCATCTCATACCACTTCATCTCATACCACTTCATCTCATCCCATTCTAAATCATATCATGCCATCTCATACCACTCCAATTCATACCATGCCATCTCGTACCACTCTATCTCATACCACTCCATCTCATACTACTCCATTTCAAACCATGCCATTTCATACCATTCTCTCTCTCATACCACTCTATTTCTCACCATGCCATCTCATACCATGTCTTCACTTACTATGCTATCTCTTACCATGCCATCTCATACCATTATATATCTTACCATGCCATATCATACCGCTACACATCATACTACTACATGTCATACTACTACAGGTCATACCACTACATATCATATCATGCCATCGCATCTCATACCATTACACCTCGTACCATTACACCTCGTACCATTACACCTCGTACCATTACATCTCATACCATTACATCTCATACCATTACATCTCATACCATTACATCTCATACCATTACATCTCGTACCATTACATCTCATACCATTACATCTCATACCATTACATCTCATACCATTACATCTGATACCATTACATCTCGTACCATTACATCTGATACCATTACATCTCGTACCATTACATCTCATACCATTACATCTCATACCATTACATTTCATACCATTACATCTCATACCATTACATCTCATACCATTACACCTCATACCATTACACCTCATACCATTACATCTCATACCATTACATCTTATACCATTACATCTTATACCATTACATTTCATACCATTACATTTCGTACCATTACATCTCGTACCATTACATCTCATTCCATTACATATCGTACCATTACATGTCGTACCATTACATCTCATACCATTACATATCATACCATTACATCTCGTACCATTACACCTCATACCATTACACCTCATACCATTACACCTCATACCATTACACCTCATACCATTACATCTCATACCATTACATCTCATACCATTACATCTCATACCATTACACCTCATACCATTACACCTCATACCATTACATCTCATACCATTACATCTTATACCATTACATCTTATACCATTACATTTCATACCATTACATTTCATACCATTACATCTCGTACCATTACATCTCGTTCCATTACATATCATACCATTACATCTCATACCATTACATATCATACCATTACATATCATACCATTACATCTTATACCATTACATCTCATACCATTACATATCATACCATTACATCTCATACAATTACATCTCATGCCATTACATCTCATACCATTACATATCATACCATTACATCTCATACAATTACATCTCATGCCATTACATCTCATACCATTACATATCATATCATTACATCTTGTACCATTACATCTAATACCATTACATCTTATACCATTACATCTCATACCATTACATCTCATGCCGTTACATCTCATACCGTTACATCTCATACCGTTACATATCATACCGTTACACATCATACCATTACATCTCATACCATTACATCTCATACCATTACATCTCGTACCATTACATCTGATACCATTACATATCATTACATATCATACCATTACATCTCATACCATTACATCTCGTACCATTACATCTCGTACCATTACATCTCGTACCATTACATATCATACCACTACATCTCATACCATTACATCTTATACCATTACATCTCATACCATTACATCTCATACCATTACATATCATGCCTTGCCATATCATACCTTGTCATATCATACCTTGCCATATCATATCTTGCCATATCATATCTTGCCATATCATATCTTGCCATATCATATCTTGCCATATCATATCTTGCCATATCATATCTTGCCATATCATATCTTGCCATATCATATCTTGCCATATCATATCTTGCCATATCATATCTTGCCATATCATATCTTGCCATATCATATCTTGCCATATCATATCTTGCCATATCATATCTTGCCATATCATATCTTGCCATATCATATCTTGCCATATCATACCACTCTCACTCTATTTCATACTACTCTATTTCATTCTACTCTATTGCATACCACTCTATTTCATACTACTCTATTTCATACCAATCTACTTCATACCACTCTATTTCATACTACTCTATTTCATTCACTCTGACCCATTGAAATCTCTCAATGAGCATCACTATGGTAGCAGTTGTCATGATTGTGGTCATCATGTTTCAGTTTTTCCTGTTACCTTTTGTAAAGTGTTTGATTTCTAGTAGACCAACATGTTTGCCAAGACTGCCTTTTGCCAATGCATTTTACACACAAAGTATGCATTTCACAGACGTACATAGCCATGGCTCAATATGAACATCGGTAATGTTGGAATTTTGAACTGTGATAAAAAAATCTTTAAAATAATCTTCATAGCTAATATATTTACTAGAACTATTCAAGTGGTAAATATCATGATGAGGTGAAGCAAAAGTCCTTCAAATAAAAACATCAAGTTATATACTTAATATCAGGATTTACAGTTCAAAATGATTAAAATCCTAATAATTCATATTTTGTCAAATTTTTCCACTTGTTTGAAATGAGTTTTTTTGTGCAGGTGGAAAGCCTGAGTTGCTTGGCTGTTATATACCTCAGGCAGTTATCAGCCCAGCCAGCCGCAAGATACACAGCTCTATCTGAAGTACACTGGCAAACACGCTCTTTTAGACTTCCCAGACATTCCATCAGTGAATATAGAAATGAATTCTATTTACTGAGTGAAGTGTCAACTTGTTTGGTTATGTACTTTCACTGTCATGCCACATACTTACCCTATCATGTCTTTGTTTGGTCATGTTATTTTCTGGTTTGGGCATGTTATGTTCTTGTTTGATCATGTAATGTTCTTGTTTGATCATGTTATGTTCTTGTTTGATCATGTTATGTTCTTGTTTGGGCATGTCCTGCACTTTGCACTTGTCATGCCATGTACTTGCTCTGCCTTGTAAAGCCTGGTTCCCATATACACCGCAAAGCACCGGCGACCACACCGCATGCTATTACCGGTGAAATGGGAGCCTACGCACCGAGGACCGACGGTAGTTGCCGGCGGCAACGCAGAAGCCAAAACCTTACCAAAATGCACTGTAGAGGTGAAGGTCAGCATTATCTAAACGGCATGGAGAGCGACCATTTTTATGCCGTTATTAGCGATGCAGCTTTATGTGAACATAAGCCGAGCGTCCCAAGTGTTTTGCTGCGCAATATTAGCACCAGAGTCTCGCAATCTATCCCAGGCTTAATGTACTTGCCTTGTCATTTTATTTTATTATTCTGCTATTTTATTTTTGTCATTTTAATTATTGGCAGTGGATCGTCTCTTAGTTACCTAATTCTTAGATATTTTTTGAATCTCATGATGTGTGATGTTATTGTAATTATTTGTGTGTGCTATATAGCTCTATAACTCTGCAGCTTTAGCTCTGAGAGTCAACTGTGGAGAAGGAATATCATAGTTATAAAAAGACTGTTGCTGAAAATGCTTATGGAAACCTTATTAAGTACAATCTCTGAAGGGTATCTGAAGCTTACTAAAACATTCAGAACACACATTGACACATAACGAGCTAAAATTAAATTTTAGCATTTCATATTATCTCAAGTTTTCTTTACACTAAATTTTAGCTGACGATTCACTATCCACCTGCGGAACCTGCCGGTTTGTGCCACCTGCTGAGCTTGTCATGTCACCACAGCTGAGGGAAATGCATTCAGGTTACTATATGCAAAGACCTGCTTCGCCTGCCAAAATTCCTAGACATTCACACCAGGCATTGCATATGCTCCCTCCTCCACCACTTAGCCAATCAGGTTTGCTGTTACTGATAGCACTTGATAAAAGTTCCAAGCTATGAAGCTTAGCGCTAGTCAAGCTAGTAACGGGTGATTTATTGCTGCTAAAAACTCTAGGTTCAGTTACTTATTATGTAGAAGATAAATTTTCAGTTAATTGCATAAAATATTATTATAAAGGTAAATACATGGCTATGAAGACATGTTTGTTACTAGTTCTCTGCTGTTTCACAAGAAGTTACTTTCATTAAAACGAGTTATTATTTTGTTAACCATTCATACATGCTGACCTCTTAGTGAACTTTATCACAATATTTACACATGATACTAGAAATATTTGTAGAGATACCTACTTGTAGTCAGGTAGTGCTGCCATTATCATCATATCAAGTTACTTTAGAGGGTTGTAACTGAAAGGAGTTTTCTTGTTGAGCACTTTCCTTAGATACTTTTGAATACTTAGATATTTTGTAATACTCGGTTAGCCAATATAATCTATATACAGTGAAACTCGGCTAACTTGACCTTCACGGGACAGAGAGAAAGTGTTCGAGTTATCAGAGCGTTCAAGTTATGAGAACACTGTCAAAAGGGCATGTATTATTGTATTTATCAGTACATATACAAACTATTTATAAATCAAAAGCTTTGATTGCTTGTTGCAAGTTAAGGGACCTCTCATGTAATGTTTTAACCATTTTTATCAGAAAGTAAATATTTTCCTGTTATTACTTGAGATTCATTTGTTTGTTTTAGGTAATGTGACTGCCAGGACGTTTTCAGATTAAAATAGGCAAAACCTGATCGCAGTTGAAACTCTCAGAAAAAAAGGCATACATGTATTTTACTTTTGAGCTTTTTAACAAAAAACAGTTTTGCCAATTTTTCTTAAAGTTTATCTGAAGGTTAACTTGCTTCTCCTTGCTTGCGGAGGGCTATCCCCAAGCGGATGTCTGGTAAAATTTGATTTTATGCAAACCTATAGAAAAGTCGCTAATGAAAACATTTTGCTGATAGTGGTAATAATGACGCTTAAGAACTACTAAAAGTTGTTGTTTATCTCTATGGCTTGGGATAAAGTGATATTCTAAAGCGATAACAACCATCTCGGTAGCCTTTGGGCAAAAAACTGTTCCAGTTAACCAAGTTGTGGTCGAGTTATCTAAAGCAATTTATCATTGCTTTGGAACGGACCAAACAAATCCGTTCGAGTTAACCATGTGTTCAAGCTATCCGAGGGCGAGTTATCCGAGTTTCACTGTATATGTAAATTTAAAACTCTGTCGTGTCTAGCTATAGCTATTGAAATCTGAGAATAACAGATCTGTTTGGCGCTAGATTTGATCTCAAAACCTCCCATTCACCCAGTGATAGCTTAACCAATTAAGGCTATGCAAGATGCAATGAATTCATTAGGTTATATGCGTTGTTGTATTGGTTAAAACAAGCCTAGCACTCCGTGTTATCCAACATCACTAAAGCTTGATCTCAAGGCTCTTAGTAGTATGTTCAGCAATACGGATGGTAGCTTACTCAAGTTAGTCATTGGCAATGCGCCAGGCTAATGGCAGTGGTAGACAACTGTGTTACATGCCGCTATTTATAAGCTGTTTTAATACCCATGCCACGCCCAGAATTGGACTAATTTTTCATAAATTTTTAAAAAGATCTTTTGAAAATTTTCATAATTGCAGCACCTAATTTAGCTTTTTAATTCAGCATCTACGTGTAAGGTACATTTGTAATAAAGCAGGTTATCTCAGTACCCGGATATACTAACATGGCTGATGTCTGTTAGAAGTCAGTACTTGCAATTCTGTTTCTGGCTACATATTTGTTCTGATGGTAATAAGTTCTCATCAGGTAAATAAGTATACAGACTCAGTATCACTAACACACCTTCAATCTCAGCATACAGAGGTTACCCACACCCTCTAGGAGACTCTAAGGCTATTTCGACATTTAATTGAATTGCTGAATGGTTTGTACCAAAGGACATTTTGCTCACCTTTCAATACCGAATTGATAAAAGCTGGAGTTATCTGCTATTGCTAAGATAACTTCCATTTCTCATCTTTCACATGCAGTCATTGGTTGTTGGAATGCTTTAGCAAGGTATTGACTTTTTTAACAGCGCCATAAAAAGGCATTTGTTATTTGATTTTAACAGAACGCCTCAACAGTGTTCTGGTTGACTTAAATGCCAGCAACTCTATGTTATGATTCTTCATTGGCTCACAGTCTACAGTCATCCCAACCTTTTTAAATTCCTCTGCTTCCTCTCTTGTAAGTTTCAACTTCCTTGTTCCACCTTCTCATCAGACCTACTATGTTCATCCTAGTATATCCCTCCTTTCCAGATAAAGAAGTGTGACTTTTACTCCTTCTCTTTGTTGTTCCTCTCTCTTGCCTTCTTCCAATATCAGCCTTTCTCTCTTTTGTCTTTGAATAACCATGGGTGATGTTCCTCTCTTTGCAGGTAACAGACTGATATAGAACCGACCATCTCCTCTAAGGAATGTTTATATAGTCGAAGTAGTACATTCTATTTAAAAAGGTAAGACAACTTTTCCTCTTGTTGTCTACTTTCTCTTCATTCAATCTCTACAATATGGATGGTAAATATACTACAATTGGAAGTGTAAGCTTTACTCATAGAAGATAGACATTTAACAAGAGATCTAACAAGATAGTAACTAGTTCATTGCTCAGTTTTAGACTATTAGTAATTTATATACAACAAATCTATTGAGTTACTACTGTTCCTAGCTCTGTGAATTATCTATGTAGGGTGACTGGTTACCATGATTATGTTTAGTTCCTTATACCAACATCCTGTTCATAAGAAGGTGCTGACAACTCTAACCCAACACCATGACCCCAGCCATAGCATATCTTGATTTATACTCTTATGTTAGGAACTTGAAGTATTTGAGCTGGATGCTTCCACCAGCCAATTCTACCAAACAAATATCTACTTCTTGCTTTTGCATTTTCCCCTCTTACTGTTTTGTTCAAAGTTTGTCTTCTAATTTTCCTATTAAAAGTTGCTGCACCTTGTTGTGAGTTTTTAACTGAAGATTATTCTCCAAATAACTGTTAAGGTTTATACAATATAAAATTAAAAATAATTTTAGAATATCAACTTCATATGATGTGGTCGTACATGTATTTCCTTAATCAACTGAAATGTATTTAAGTAGCCCACACTGCATGACTAGATAGACACGAAGAAAGGTTATTTTTCAGAGAGCAGCTTTTTGCATATTTTGTAGAAAAAATCCAACTTTTCAAAACTGTTGATTCAACTGACCCTGTAATAAAAAAAATATTTTAAAGCAAATGATATATTCAAAAAACTACTGATCCATGACCTGGTGATCATCTGACTCACTGACCCTCTGATCACCTGACCTCTGACATGACTAGCATGGCCAATAATTAGAAATAGTGCACCCTTGGTGGGAGCCAATTGTGGTGCACTTAACATATTCAGGAATACACTTGCCCTTTTCTTTTAAATTTGTGCTAATATTAATCAGTCTTTTACAGTACTAATCTGTGCCGGCAACCATCTTTCTTATCATAATAACAGTTACTGCTAGTTAATACTTGTAAATTTACTATGTTTCTTAGATGTCTTGATTAGATCTGCTTTGAGCCAGTTTTAAGGTGAAGAAATCATCAACTTCCTCTCTTTTCTTTTTAACTCTCTCATTAGGTTCTTATTTGTTTCTCTATTATCCCTTTTTATAATACTCATTCCATTGTTCATCATATTCATTACTTAATCTCTCCGTGTCACTAATCTCTATCTTCATGTCATCATCCAATCACCTTCTTAGCCTTTCTAAAGGCTAATAAATGTTGCGGGTTCTAATCTACATGGCATATGCTAGGAACCATAGAGCTGTCAGCTAAAATTCTTCTCTCCGCTTGAATTACTGTAAACTCTGGTGATTAAACAAGGAGTGCTAACAGAAGTACATATTAACGTTATGTCATAATGCTAGTTCTTACATTTTCCTCTAACCATGCAGTTTGGATTAACTTAGCTTAGTTATAATTTATAGGCCTATTATAAAAGTGTTGTTTGCTGGAGTGATTTTATTATTCAAATTTATCAAGTCAGATCTATTTTTGGTGATATCTTTCAAAAAATATTTATCTCTTTAAGGGGGCATTGAACTTATTTAGGGACATGGAAATTTAGGTGAGTTTCGTTCCGTAATTTGATTTATTATACTCTAAAGGCAAACCACAGACTGTTACAATAAAACAAAACTGGGCATTTTATATACACTCATTGGATGATAATAGGCTCTTGCTGTAACAGCAACAGCAAAAGTTGTAGGTAGATTTCTTATGGCCTTCTGTAGCAGTCGGGCAAACGTGAGTCTTATGAAATATTGGAATAATGTTTAGCGGAAAAGTTAGCAGTTTTGGTTGGGAGTGTCTTTAACATTATGTTTCATTGTGTTTTGCACATGATATTTAGTAATGACCATATCATGTGTACAGGTGGACTCTCTGCCCTTCCCTCATTTCACTCTGAATTAATCAGTCAAAGATCTTTGCTATAATGCTAGCCCTGTCTGATTCTCAGAAACCAAGCTAACAGCATCAGGATAAAGGATTGCACTGTATGGGTATCGAACCTAGATATGCAGATTACTCATTATGATTATCTCTCACAGTGCACGGGACTATCATCATACTAGTATGGATAAAGTGTGGTCTACTAATGTATTATTTCAAGCATATTTGTAATATAATATTTGTCCATACCAAAACACTCAGACGCATTATCTTAGCTGTGATTAGTGTAGATGTACTGCTTCACATAGCCAACTATGACTAAACCAAGTACTTTAATCTCCTAGGCTTTACTTCTTTTTTTTCAAAAGGTTGTGGCAAACATTGATTGACAGTAATGATTAACTATTACGTAATATCCCAAACATTGACAAACTATCTGTATTTTCATGTTATGACAACTCCTTATAGTGAACCTTAAACATTAGAATATAAAATGTTTAGATATTAGTATAATCATTATTAATCTTTATATAGTACTGTTATTATTATTATTACTAGTATACTAGGAGTACCGTGCGCCATGAGAGATCATCATATGTAATAGTTATTAGCATAATTATTCTTAGATATGGAAGTGTTGCTGATACTAGGGCTTGGCTGAGAGTTTGAATATCTAATATTGACTCCTGTATGATATAATCTTTATTCCTAACACTTTTAGCATGGCTTCAGACAGACATAAACAACTCTTATTATAGTAAATACTGCTAACTAATAACCTGACAGTCTGGTGTGTTGTGAGAGACTGTCATGTGTAATAGCTAGACATGAACATATAATTATTCTGTAATGTCAGTAGACAGTTGATTGATGCAGCTGTTAGAGAGCAGATCTGCAATGCTGAAAGTAGTGAGTTTGAATCATGTACAATGCAGTTTTTTTTTGTAATAGTAAGACGTCTAAAATTTTATCAAAAGCAGTTTTTTTTTAATAAAACAAGAGTTTTGTTCTCAATGAGAATAGATATCGCTATATTATATGCTTATATTTCTATAGCCCAGTATGGTGATTTGGTGGAACAGCGGAATGCAACATCAATTGTAATGATAAGACAGGTTGTCTCTCTCTATCTATAAATAGATTAATTTAACCTTTACCTTCAGAGATGGCAGGATAACTCTCGATGTGTCTCTATGAACACCATGGCAAGGGGTGAACAAGTGTTTATTATAAGTGTTATATATTAACTCCGCCCCTTTTTCATTAACTGTGATATTATATTATATTGATATGAACATCATGGTAAGGGGTGAATAAGTGTATGTTGTAAGTCTGTCTATATTTGCCTTTATACAACATTGCAAGGTCTGAGTAACTGTAATCACTAGGCACCCTAATACTTGTCTGAAGGTAGCATCAGAAGCATCATTGTTTTTGTACTTGAAAATACATATTCTAAAACCTTTTAATTCCTTTCTTTGGTAAATATTAAAATTGTTAAACAAAAGCTTGTATCTGTTAATGTAGACGATACTGAAAGGTGGTTATTTATACTTTAAAATATTTTTAAACTCGAACATGTAACTTTGCTATATTAATATATAGGTATATTGATATATTGGTAAATTTATATATCAGTATATTGGCATATTGATATATATAGGTATATTGATTATTGGTAAATTTATATATTAGTATATTGGCATATTGATATATAGGTATAGTTCATGACCTAAATGAGACCAGTATATAATGTTTATGTGTAATGTGTATAGTGTTTATTCCTCTGCTGAATGCATAGATATAGTAAACCCTAGATTGGCGAATAGCTATCAATACAATGGAGCAAAAGTGAGGCCTATAATTGGCTGTTGTTTTCACGACGTTACGTTGTAGTGATGTGCATCACAGCATCAAAGCCTTCAACTGAGCAATAAGTTTAGTAGTGGAAGCGCGCTTGGCATGCTAGTTTTCAAGTCATAAACATAACAATAAGACCAAATTCTTAGTGAAATGTCATCAGAAGAGACCACAACACCCCAGGTATATCCTGAATTGCCCATAACATAACAGAACTTCAACTCAAAACAAGAAGTTCTCAACAATATCATAAGCTATCTATGCCGATTAAGGACACCAAGCTGAAAGCTGCTAGTGGAAAATAATAAGAAAATCATCATCATTTCGTCATTGGTTTTGAGTCAGCAGCCAAATCTGTACATGACATTACTCAATATCTTTTCAGCAACTACCCTTACATCAACTACTTCCTAACCTTTAAGATCAACCAGGATCACATTGAGATTCTGTTTTCCACAATACGATCTAAGGGTGGCTATAACAATAACCCGGATGTGCAGTGCTTTAGATCTGCACTTCGAGCACTGCTCATAAAAGCAGATATCACACCAAGTTCCAATGTTAACTGTATTGATCTGGATGTGAGCAGGGCTGAAAAAACTGGCCAACTCCTGCTACATTCTCTGGCTAGAAAGAAAAAGAAAGAAGAGACAAAAGCTGAGGAAGGTGAAGATGAGGAGTTCGGTGATGAGGATTTTTTTCTAACTCAAATGTGATGAATGTATCAAGTTCTTGACCGATGTCGAAGTAGTGGGAAGTAGAAATAGTGATGACATAACCTTAATCTCAGTTAAAAACAGAGGAGGATTGGTGACCAGATTGATAGGCCGAATATGAATTGCTGCAGAAAAGTGCCTACGTTCACACATGGAGAGCTGTGGTATCACACTGAGAGCTTTTAAACAAGTAACATCACAGACAGTAACATATATGTCTTATTGCATAACCTCCATCAAGGTTTTACATGTACAGTGCATGCCAACAGTCTACTCAAAACTATAGTAAATCGCTATACTAAAATCAGAAAACACTATGCCGCTTCAAAACAGGAATCTAGTTCAACCAACCTTAGACAAAAACTATCTCGTCTAGTTATTTTCAGTCATGTCTAATGGGTGTTTAATACAGTGGTCCAGCGTAACTGCTTCTAAACCTCATTTGATTCAATAGTTTGTTATTAGTTTGATTTCTATTTGGTCACTCTTTGTATTATCAATAATACAGAAGCTTCTAAATCATTGGTATTATTCATTACCATGTGTGTAAGATTCTTGCCTTTCTCATCCAAAGTCATTACAGTCATACTTCGACTTACGAGCTTAATGCGTTCAGAGACTGAGCTCGTATGTCAATTCACTTGCATGTTGGTGCAATTTATTTATATATAGAACAATTAAATATATATTGATAGGTTTTCATACTCTGAAAATGCAAATAAAACACTCAAAACAGTATATTGTAACAGAAAGAACATGTTGGTTATTGTCCTAACTTACCACATGCTTTCAAAAAGCAACAAATAAAAATAATGCAAGGAAATGTGATTAATTAAAATGTAAAACTAAATACATACAATAGCGGCTAACGCTAGCATTTGCCAGAGAGGGAGAGATAAGTTATCCTTCATTACAACAGTTGACTTTGATAAATTTAGATTTTATCCAAGTCTTAAAAGACAAACTTAAAAGCAAACCTAAAAGCAAACTTTAATCTTTAACTTAACGTAATTAAAGTTTCTTCGGCGTTCATAGTTTTAAGTTTCTCGCTGGTTAGCTAATTTTTTTTCTGTTTCGCTCTCACGACCAGCCTGCCGTTTTAAGAGAAACCTATCTAAGGACGTTTGCCTTTGTCGCCCTTTCAACGTGTTGCGATCAGGACGAACACAGTTGTTGTCACCAAGAGTTAATGCACGACCGCTAGCCAACTTGTCTGAATGTCTACATTTTATAGTCTTGATAGATAGCACCGGCCATTTTACGTAGCATCGTTTCAGTTACGCAGTCACCGGCCAATTGTTTGTCTTTTATCCAAAACCTGAGCAGTCTCTCCATCAGTGGTCGTGAAGATCGCTGCATCGTTTAGAAACTATGGTTAGTCCTTTTGTCGACTGAATGCCTTGAATATAATCCTTGTGTTTGATAATTGTGGATGTATTTCTGTCATATTGTTGAGCAAGCTCAATCACGCATACATCTTTTGCATATTTTTCAATAATTTTCCATTTAATATCAATTGTTATCATTAGCTTTTTCTTTGCATTATCTATCCTTTTACTGGCAAACTTTCGGTCTACGCACCGTACTTTTAATGCACATAATTCTGCACTGAAAATCGCGTACAAAAAACATGGTACAAAAGTATAATCTGAGCAGTTGAAAAATACAGAGTGATGCTGTTCTCATAAAACACCTCCGACATACTTGGCAACTGTCTCATGTGCTCGTATCTCAAACATGGCTTGTATTTTAGTGCTAAAACTTGCTTAAAAGCTGGCTCGTACCTCAGGTTTCTCGTACGTTAGGGCACTTGTAAGTTGAAGTATTACTGCATATAAGTTTTACATATTTTCAATAAAATATGCAGTCTCAGATGCACAAACTATGGAAAAATTGAGCAGTTTTTAGTGCTAAGTCAATAGGAGTTAATAGATCAGCTGATTCGCTTTGCACATCACCATGACGTTGCGTCATGCTAATTATAGGCCTCACTTGTTTTGATTATTCGCATATCTAGGGTTTACTATATCTATGGCTGAATGGATTGCTGAGTACCTCCCATAAGTCTAACCAATGTTTAAGAAGTTGTTTCCCCTTTGTATTGCCTCTAGTCTCTATCTTGTTCCAGTTCTCTCTATACTGTTATGTAGAGATATTTATCAGCTTGCTTAATGTCTCTTTTGATATCTCACGATGTAGGCGTCCATTCTGTTTCTATGGATAGCTTAACTTCTGGTATATAGCCTGTGGAACTAGGTAGATCATTATTGGAATACTGTTACCAGAATATCTCAATGATATGTATAAATATACCTGCTCATGGCAGAGTACCATTGTGCTTCACTACACGTGGTTACATATCTACTCTGGTATTTCAATATACTACCAGTTAGACTAGTGACCCAGTGTAGTTCAAGCTGTACACATCAACTATATAAAGTGTTAATAGTAATTATTAGTTTGTTAGTTGGTTGCTAGGTAATGAACACGATCGATTTTCGTCGATTTTAATCTTCAAATATTTTGACAATGAGATCGCCTAAAACAACAAACAACATTTCACCAGCTGAAAAAAATCAATATGTTCCATTGAAATCAACAAAAATTTGACACAATCACATCTTTAAAGAATAAGTTCTGAGGTTATGGTACAACAAAATTTTTTAGCTAATCAGTCAGATGATTGAGGCAGCCTGTGACACTGCAAGCTTGTGGCAGCCATTGACACCGCCTTTTAAACTGTTGAAATTTTTACAGACATTCATATTTTTGAAACAATGAAATATGTACTTTTCGTGTTTTCAATAGTATGCTACACATTTCATTTTGGAAGACTTGTCCTCTCTTAAACTGAGATAAATCATAGATTTATCTCATAATTATATGAAATCTTGTAACCTTGCTGCAGCATGTGACCTGGTATGTTTGACAAGCACATTATTTAGGTTACTTACTGACAGTAGATTTTTTCTCGTCCTAGTCTCAACAGGCATATTCTACACCTGAGTCACCTCCATGTCTTGACACGAGGTTATTAGGTGTCCTTGGTATGATGGAAAATACCTAATTTCCACTATGTCTGGTCAAAAGGGAGATGTTTGACCTAGTTGTAACCAGTTCACATCAATATTAGCCAATCATTGCTGTTCATGTTAGATCCTTCGATCCGTGCTTTCAAGTCACTGTTATTTATAAATAACAACATTTCAATCAGGCAGCCTGCAGGTATATTTTCATCCCACATTTTTACACTACTTTTATGGCAACAATGCATGAATGTTTTCATTGAGGGGAGTTATCCTTCTTGTACATGTATGTTACTGTGCATTCATGAGTTGCTATTGTGGTAGATCATGCAATGAAAACAAAAGTTATTACTAAGATTGCCAACTGAGCCAGATATCACTTAGAGTTGGTCTGTTTCTCACAATAAATAAGCTGTAGGTAACACTGTGAGTTCTGAGGGTCTTATAAATCTTTTCCCATGAGAAAGTTTTTTAAGTTTTGAATTTTTTTGCTGAGCACGGTTCTTATTATAGTAAATATTACTAAGCAATGCCAAAAGAGATTAGATCACTAAAGTTGTGTAACTCTTATGTTGCAGTCTTGAAACTGTCAAAGAAAATAATACATATACAATAATTAGTGTGTTTCATAAATGATCAATTTTTACAGGAGTCAAATTCATGACAGTTCCCCTAGTAGATGCATGACACTCCATGACTTGTAGTAGTTAACCAGTTACCAGTTTACTGCCAGGCTAGCCAGTATTGCAGCTGTATCATATATTGTGAATCCATCAAATGATTTGTTGAAGAAGAACTTTCCCAAATGTTTTATCACACAAGTGTTTTTATACTATTTGCGATTGTTTCGGAATTTTGAGATGATTTAACTGTCAGGATGCGTCTAAATTAAAAATGCTAAAACTTGATTGCGGTTAAAACGCTTGGAAGAAAATACGCACTAAACGACACGGTTGCTGGTCTTTCTCATTATTTATATTGGCTAGTACGATTAAGGTGCCGTGTTACACTGTCTTCACACCAGCAAGTTTGTAAACATGTGTTCATGGCCGATCTCTAAATGATTTTATGGGAGTTATCAGCCTGATTTTTTGTTCACTTCAGGATGCGTTTAAACCAAGAGTGCACGATTTTGTCATTTGTATTTGCCGGGTCAGTCAACTTTACCCGATATATTTTTAGCACGTCAAGACGTACATTTTGTTGAGTGTTTCTTACAAAGGTTGTCATGGACACCTGTAGCAAGTTTACCAACTATTTTGCACTGTCCACCTAATCACTAGTAATGGGAGGACAATCTGATAATAGGACAATCATGGGAGGACGATATTACACCAACAGCATCTGATTCAATTATTATAGCAACATGAGAAAAGCAGTCACTTTAATAATTAAACACAGTAATAATTATATTGATAGAACCTTTCAGTAGTTCTATCAACATAGTTATTACTCATGATTGCAGAATCTGACAGAAAGGCTGAGCAAATGTGAAATCTGATAGTTGTTATCAAAATGACAGTCTTTATGACATCACATCCTGTCATGTCTGCTTACACAAGTTTTTACATCCTTTCAAGACTACCTACTAATTACTCTACTATATGATGACTGGCTCTCGGGTGTGAGAGGACTAGTAATGGAGGTTACAAAGATTTAACTTTCTTTCATGATGAGGATAAACAATGTTTGCTTGTCTGTTTGTTGGTTGCTAGGCGCTAAGTAAATGGATACTTACATCACACAGAATGGTATTTATACTAGACCAAGTTCACACAATAGCAGGATTATTTTAATAAATTGGTATGAGATGTTAATCATATTCCTTTGTCCTTTTCACATAATGGATAGAGTCAGATCTATGAATAGCTTACTGTGAGCATTCTATGGATTGCTACTAAAATAACATAGCGCTGTCTAGATTATAATAATACCTTTGATGTGTTTTGCGTGCGGCTACTGTAAGGACAATATGCACAGTGCAGTTATGTTTGTTCTTTCTCTTATGTATATATAGAGACCCGGTTTGCCCAGTTCACATAATAACTAGTGTTAGTGTTAGACATTTGCAAGCACTCTCTGTATGGTTCATAATTTAACTATAATCTCCATACCAGTCCTATGGTAATATAGCACCCATATAAGATATGGCTGTACAGAATGGCTATAAACCATTTACTTCTAGGAGGATACTTTGGTGTTTAAAAATCAAATCCTTTAAAATATGTTCCAGGCTCTACAGTTGAGATACAATAAAAAACTTTTGTCATTCAGTGACACAATTGAGACAGCTTTGGTGACATTTTCATTGACATTAATTTCATCTTTACAAATTGAGTCCATTCTGAAGACTTGTCTCCTCTCAACCGGAGAGTATTATTATCAAAGAATCTCATAGCTTTATAAAAGATTGTGCCATACAGCACTGTGTGTCCTGGTAACATTAAACTAGCACGTTATTGGAAATAAGTAGTTGTCTTCTCAATCCTAGTCACAAGATGTTATTTACTTGAATCACCTGCTTGTTTATACACTAGGTCAATAGGCGACTTGGTTATGTTGGACAATACTCATTACCAGTGTGTCTGGTTGAGGAAGATGTTTGACCTGGTTGTAACCAGTTCATTTCAATATTAGCCAATCATAGCTGTTTATGTTGAACCTTTTTGTTAATGCTAAGACTATTTGTCAGATTAGATATGAATACCAAGGCTATCTGTCACACATCAGACATGAATACTAAGGTTTACTGTTATCAGTCGACTATCAGACCAACAATAGCAGATCTCCTGGCAGCAGCAGAAAAGTGTGCTAAATGTTTGTGCATTTTGCACATTTTATCTTAGTATTAAAAGGGCACTTTTTGCACTGAGTTTTTACATCAAAGCCAAACACGTGGCTTGACAAGAGATCATTTGGTGCAACTTGTTTCTTCAATAATGCCCACTATCTTTGGCTACTAGAGATGAATTTTATTGCAATTAAGATGGTCTACCTTAACACTATACAATCATTGCTGTTCCTGTTAGCCACTTTCTTATAAATGCTCAGGAACTGTTCATATTTAATATTAGAAAGGTGGCCTGCAGCAGTGAGAGCAGCTCTAAAGCATTGAAAGGTCCACATTGAGTAGGGATAGCATCTGTTAATCCAGTCTACACGATTTGGAATTTTGCCAAGCTATGCAGGTGGCATTATATAGCACGAGTGCAGTTCATTGATGGACATGTGTGTTCATAAGAATCACTGCTAGATGAGTAGAGAGGAGAAAATGTATCAAGTATAAATATGAAATTGTATTTAATTATAAATCTTAAACAAGAATTGCATGTGATTTCAATTAAACAAAGATAAAGGTATCAGCCCAGAGGCTCATGAAGCTGGTCTCCTGTCTCGTCTGTATCAGTAGGAGTACGCAGATAAATATCAAGTCTGTTAAGTCTCTCCATCATGGCAGCCATATCTAAATAAACATATATTTATCAGTATCTATTGTAAGCAACAATATCATTCATCTCTATCTATAAAAAATGCACCATCTCACAACCACCTTGTGTAAACCAACCTTTAGACTAAGGGAAGGTTCACAAGAGATGGTTTAGAGCTGTAACTACTCTAGTCTAAGCTGCTCAGTTACTGTACAGCAATACAACTTAGCCTGTGATTCACGTATTCACAACAGCGAGTTATGAGCGATGCGCTCCCTTTGAGCATTAACCAATAACTGCTGACCTGCTATCATCTGATTGTTTGCTTCTTGCAGGGCTACGACCTGCTGCTGAGACTCCTCCCTCTGATTGGCCAATGCTACAACAAAAATAGAATCATGGCTCATATACTGCTGTACGCATGAAGGTAAATGAATACGTGTTGTTACTGATAAACAGTAAATATGTAGATATTAAAATTCAAACACGAGTTGAACTGTGAGTAAAAACTTTACCTGCTGTCATCTGATTGTTTGCTTCTTGAAGGGCTACAATCTGCTGCTTAGACTCCTCCCTCTGATTGGCCAACTCTAAAACAATAATAGAATCAAGGCATATGTACTGACACTGTTACATCTTACAATAAGAAGCAATAACCAAATGTAACACTACAATTAGACAGCTTTATTAGCAACTGGACCAGAGTTAACACTAGCCAGCTCAACACTGAACAAGGTCAGCTGACAACCTGGTAAGTAAGACAAAATATAGGGGATGACTCATCCTAAGCTATTTATAGAGCACTAGCTGTACATGTCTGGGCAGGAACTAAACTGAACTCTAGTGATAGTGCATACATATCAGGTACTACATACAAATGAGGTGTAAAGATGTCATTATTATGTTATGACAAGAAATAAATCAATTTCTACTGAAATTAAAAACTCACCTGCCGTCTTACGATTATCCGCTTCTTTCAGAGCTACAATCTGTCGTTGAGACTCTACTAACTCCTCCTTTATTTTAGTCAATTCTAAAATAACAATATAATCAGGGTTCATATTCTGCTATTACAAGTTGATGAATTGTTTTATCAGCGGCAGCATCAACTACAAAATAAAACTAATCTTATTCTTTGCTCACCTTTTGTTTTGTGTCTGTCAGCTTCATGAAGAACAGCAATTTCCTCATCAGTGGCAGCGGCATGTGCTACAAAAAGGAAAAGTGAAGCTTCGGTAAACGCTAAAAAACAAAAATTAAAAGTTACTTTGATTTAATCCAATTTCTGGGAAAAAGTTTACGTTTCAAGATCTGTAGACTTTAGTCTTCAAAGCAATCTTATCCCAAGTTTACCTTTTGTTTTGTGTCTGTCAGCTTCATGAAGGGCAGCAAACCTCCAGAAAGTGGGAGCAGCGTGGGCTACAACAAAGTAAAAATAAATAAAACTTCAATCTAATAAACGAACAGATCATCTTATAAATAGGAAGTCCTCCACCTCACTACATGTTAGAACCAAATTAAAAAACAAAAACATTATTGCAATAAAAAAGTAACACATGGTGATAGTAATGGTATGTCTGGGAAAAAGATTGCTGTCATCAGGAGTAAAACTTTTGACTTTCAGCTATGTAGGCTGACAGTACCACCTGCACTAAGTGACTGCCTTTCAACATTCAGGAGTAATTAACCAAAAAGTCACACTTGACTGCATTGGACTGTTAGAGTACTAATACTATTAATCAGAGCTATTGGATAATTTCTCAAAACAGCCTTTGAATATGTTAATAGTTAAAACATAGCTTCAGAATCCACAGCTAAGAGTTGATGGTAGGAATTACTAGTGAATGAGAATCAACTAGTGTTGCTACTGGCTGCAAATATTATAAAAACTGCTACTGCATGTTGTACTTATCTTCTGTAAGGCTACAACCAGGTGTACAGACTCAGTGAGTAATAATAGACTGAGAACCTGCATTTAAACTGTTAAAAAATTTCAGTAAAACTATACCATATTTTATTCTTACTCAAACATTGTGATTCTATATTTAGCAAGAGCTGCTCTATAGGAAAAATATTTACTATAATTCGAGCCGAGTCTGTAAGAATTACTACTACTATAATTCTAGTAAATAGCTCATGTTTCTATTCAAAACTGTAATGAGTGATAAGAATATACATGAATCAGGAGAGTTCAGCTAAGTGCTGACTAATAGCTGCCACAAGGTGTTGAGATGCTAACATCACTTTAATCCTATCAGTTTGGAATAAGGAATTAAAATATTCAGACTATAATTATCCAAGAGAGAGCAGAAGTGATGAGTGATTAGCAAGGGCTGAGTGTTGGCTGAAGAGAAGAGGCTGAACTGACAGCATTTAATACAGAGACAGAGCTGAACGACTTCTACAGCCCACTGCAGTCTCTATGCAAGGAAAATGTAGATGGAATTCCCCAGGGTATGTTTATAAATATACCCTGGGCACAAGCAGAGAGTTATGCAATAGAGTACTACTAGTGAGTAGCTGGTATCACACTGTATAATAATCCTACCTGCTAATACTGGCTGCTTCCAGCTCTTAAGCAGCTCTACTGTCTCTTTCCACCCCTCAGACTCTGCAACCTTCAGAGGAGTTCTACTGTCATCATTCTTTATACGGAGGAGAGCAGAGACTTTATCAGGAGGGATGGAGGTCAGCATAGTCTGTAGAGCTGCTGTGTGTCCCCAGTAGGCTGCCCTGTGCAGTGCTGTGTCTCGGATGATATCCTGTATGTTGAGCAGGGAGACTCGTTGCTCTACTGAGAGGCTGATCAGTAGAGCCTCTACTATCTCTGTATATCCTCTCCACGCAGCCCATGTTAGAGCTCTGTAACCCACTCCATCCTCCTCAGCTATCAGCTTATACTTCTTACCAGAGGATACAGACTGAAGTATCAGCTCTACTAACTCTCTATCTCCCTTCCTTACAGCCCTGTGCAGAGCTGTATCTCCATCCTCCTTCTCAAACAGCAACTCATCTGCTATTCCTCTCAATGGAGTGAGTAACAGATGAGTTACTACAGGGTGGTCTCGGGAGATAGCCAATAGCAGAGCTGTATACGACTCACTCCTGATAGTTGTTATAAGCTGAAGTAGCTGATCAGGAGGGGTGGTTGTTAGAGCAGCCCTAAGAGAGGTAATGTCAGGAGCTCCACTAGCTCTAATATATTCCCTAATCCATTGCTCCATTGTATCCTGTAAAATACTCCACATAGTAAAATATGATAGAGAAAAATGAAGACAAATTGTGACTCAAATGCTGACTCTGGGTGAACTGATGACTTATATAGCTGCCAACCATAACAGAGTTGCTGCAGGTGAACCCTGGATATTCACAGAGTATAAAAAGGAGACTAGGAATGAGGTACTCAGAGCTGGGAAATCAAGCATAAACACTCCTGCTATTTGCTCTCTCATGTGTTAAACTAATGGAAATAAACTCAGTAAAATTTTAACAATGACAAAGCGGTAGACAGCAATAAGATTCATAGTCTCCTACTTTAAACACTAATTTCCTATAAAACTGGTGACTAAATACAATCAATGGCCTGCAGCTGATTCTGACCAGAATAAAGACAAGAAAAGCAGCCAAAAACTTCAGTTTCAGAGCTCCTCATTCTATTCATGAGAAGAATATGACATATTTACAGTAGGAAATGTTTGCAGGTACAAAAATGACTGAGGAATGAGACCAGAGACTCCTAACCTTAACTTAACCTCACTAGAGGATAGACTCTATGAGTCTCCTCAGGGTAGAGAGTGATAGTCTCAGGTGGTCAGAGTTATATTATAATAACACTGACTCAGTGTCTCTCCTCATCTAATCTATTATTCCCAGTAAGTATAATATCAACATATGCCAATATAACAGAGACATTATACTTACCTGTAGGTGCTCTGTAGGTGAAATGCTTGCTGGCTGCTTCATGTCTTTCATAGCTTGAATATATCTCCGCCCCTCATTCAACAATCTGCCTCTTGATTGGCTGAAGCAAATATAACTTATCCAATTACAAAATAGTTTGCCAGCCAGCAGTGACAGTGAACAGTGAAACTTCTATTAATATTGAATAATGTACACAGGAAACAATATTCAAATTATTCATCATGTGAGTCTATTATATGAAAAAGACAATTGATGAACACTTAAAGCAAATCCAGGACTAATGCTAGTTATATGTTTGAGCCTAGAAGCACTAGTGTTTTGGGGTGCAAGATTACCGCCGGGTCTCTCAGTGGAAAAAGGAACCAAGGTTTACATGCTGCTGAGTAACAATACAGTAATATTATATCCCTACTACAGTAGTTCAAATATCCACCATGCTCAATATAGTTTAAACTATTGACTAGTGGAAATGTCTATATTACTATCAACTATATTATTATATCAGCTTCACAACTCATAAAACAGCATAATATTCTCCATTTTCCAGCATTTCAGAAGTTTGAATATGCCTAAGCCACAAGTAAATGTTTTACATGCGATATCTATGTTTTATACTAACTGCACAAGCGAAATCCTGGACTAGGAAGTTTTGAACAATCTCTCATCTTTATCAAAAAGGTTTTTATAGTACATGTAATATCGTTGTCATTAAATATAATTTTTGAACAATAACTTTGAAGTTATTGCGGTCATATAGCTTCCTGTCAAATTTTAAAAAGCATAGAGTGTTCAGTGAGTTCAAAAAGAGCATCATAGACCGCCATGATCGACTACAAATGTGTTCAGAGCAAACACTACTATGCTGAGACTTGTACAGATGTCTGTGAAGAAATAAAGCAAATACATCAGGATTTATAAATTGTTCATATGAAATGTTGTACATAGATACTCACCATAACAAAATTAGATCTCCAGCTCTCTGCATCAAATTCAAGCTGTCTCCACTCTCCTCTAGTGATTAATGTAAACTGACAGTTGCAAAGCTATTACCACACACAAGCAGACCACCCAGGTATAACAAGCCATTGTACTTGAAGGCTACAAGAAGTAACAATGAGTACACAACTCCAATGTGATCTACTGGGAGTAGCTCATCTATCTACAAAGATTGAATGGTTGCACTGCTTGTAGGACAAAGATAAATTACTGAATTGATAACAATTCCTCTTTCAGTTTCAGCATATGCTAGACCAGGCTTGTGAAATATGGGCCGTCAGCAGGACCTGCCCTGTTGGATGATTCAATCTGGCCTGGCATCAATTTCTGAGTAAGTCAAAAAGAAGTGAGTCACTTACTACTGCTCTGAACTGCTTATGCAACTACATAGATATCCAAGCAACAATTTACTCCAACTGTAATGCATTTCACATATAAACATCAGCGAGTACTTATCAATGTGCAGTGAATTTTTTATAATGAACACAAGCCTGTTGTAAAGACAAGTTAACAAAAATCTAAACATGGAAAAACTATATTAAATCTTGTGTATAAGTCTAAATATAGAGAAGTTAGGCTGTACGAAATCTTGAAAAGTGCTGTGTCTCTATTAAAGATGTGGTTGCGTCAAAAAATTTGATTTAATGAAATTAAGACCCATAAAAGGCTAAAACATCAGCTACAATTTGATGCCATTTTTGTCTTTGTAGACCAACCTTGCCCAGAGATATATGCTTTGAATGAGGCCCTCCTTGAATTAACACAAGGACAAACAAACACCATATCAACTGATATAGAGATAAAAATGCTTTCTTTCAAGATCAACTCAAATTTGACGCAACCACATTTTGAAAAAGAGATTTAACAGCTGTACATTCCACAAACCTTATAAATTCATATAATGGTTTCAAGCTGACAAATTTTATTTAAGAAAAAAAAAGTTTTTCAGATCACGGTTGAAGGTCATTTAGCATAGTTTTTGAGCAGTAACAAAAGTCAAGGACAACTGTGAATCATCGTTACTACGGTTACGTAGTGTACAATATATATGGCAAAGAACAAAATATACTCGATGTACTACCTGTATTATGTATTCAATGTGAAGGTTTAGGGCCGTCCAACTCAAGCCATTTCCACTCTCCGCTGGTGATGAGTGTAAACTGATCGCTATAAAGCTATTAGCACACAAAAAGGACCACCCAAGTGTTAAAAGCTGCTTTATTTGAAGGCATGAAGCGGTACCATTAAGTGCACAACTCCGATATGATCTGCTCAGATCAGCTTATCTACAAATACAGAATGGTTTTACTGCTTGTAGGACAAAGTTGAGTCACTGAATGGATAGCACTTTCTCTTTCAGTTTCAGCATTTGCTAGACCAGGCATGTGAAACATGGCCTGAGGGCAGGACTATGAGTATGTCAAAAAGGAAGTAAGTCTCCAGTTCATTTCTATCAAAATTTGTGATTTTTGAAGATAAATACAACCCAAATGCTCCCTACAGCTGCTTGAGGATATTACATCTGTAAAAGTGCTCATGCCCAGCATTCATCCCTAGCATGCTGCACTGACATGAGTTAGTCACATAAAATCAACACTACACGATGGGTCCAAGCGATGATAAAAGTTTACCCAGCATGTTTCAAGCATTTTAAAAGTTTTATGCCCAGCATGATTCATGATGCACTGGCACAAGTTAGCCACTATAAAGGTTGCATATAAAACTATAGATACAACTATAGTTTTATAGTATGCATCTATATAATTTTATATTTGCAAACTATAACACTTAAGATATTCTGATCCGCTATGAAAGTCGCATACGGACACAAAACAATGCATTATTTTCGGACTCTTGTTATAGCATTCGGTCAGAAGAAAAATATATCATACATTTTTAGAACTTGTGTAATAGATTTAGTTGTTCATTTTACACTGACACCAGTAATCACAGTACTAGCTTCATGACCACGCGCCACCTTCCTTAGATGCATTCTCTATGTGTCAGACAAATAAATGCATGCATTGTTTCTAGCAGTTCAGAGAAGCTGTGCCAAAAATCTTCAATTCTAATGACTCGCTGAATCAGTTCGAACCGGTTTAAACCGGTCTACTGATGTTACTGAGACCTACTGATATTTGTCAACAGGTGGTCTTCATGATCAACAATAATAAAACAAAGTAGTGATCAAGATTAACAAACAAACACATTAATGACAATGTTAAATGTGCTGCTACTCAAAATATCACACCTAATAGTGATGCACTTGTGAAGGTAATAAGATGCCGTGTTAAAGAAACAGGCAGTAGCAGATAGACTACAGGAGTGTAGTGAGCGAGAGAAAAAAGGGCAGATGATATGAAACCTGTTTACACTCATGAATAGCA
The DNA here is from genome assembly GCF_963576615.1 of Watersipora subatra. Classification (NCBI taxonomy): domain Eukaryota; kingdom Metazoa; phylum Bryozoa; class Gymnolaemata; order Cheilostomatida; family Watersiporidae; genus Watersipora; species Watersipora subatra. Next base: position 51,841,445 of record NC_088713.1, read on the forward strand.
AACATTAAAAACCAGATTGCTTTGCCTTAACATAAAAGCAGTTAATATTTTAGAGTATATCCTTAGCTTCAGCATATTATTTTATATTTTTTATTTATTTCAAAGCAGTATAACAGTAAGGGTTACACTATTTCTTACAGCTTCTGTATGTTTTGTCTCCTCCTGTCCTGTCTTAGTATTAAATTGGTAGGAGTAAAAATGAAGATGTAATTCAGTTGTATGCCAAGACTTTGTTTTATTTTCAATTAGATAGTCTAAAGTACACAAACAGATTTTAACACAAATGGCTATGCTGTTTTTACTACTTGATGCTGGAACTAATGCTAATCGGAAAGGAACAAAGCTATAGTTGAAGAGCTACAAACAGGGTTTTCCATATAGAAGTAAACTCTAGACCACCCACTGCTATGGAACTGTTTTATTAAGTTATGATCACCACGTTGCAATTTGTTTAAAAACTGACTGATTGATAATGGTAAACTCCATGCTTCAGATACTCCAGCATTACCAGTAATTTGACAGTACTTCAATCAATTACATTCTAGTGACTGATGCTAGAGATAAGGGTTGTCTTATGGATATACTGTACAAGTTAGAGCAGCTATGGTAGCTTTGAAGTTGTCTCCTCTACTAGAGAATACTACATAGGAAGTTTGTGTGTAATATATAATAACCTATCATCGATCTGCTAATTATGTAACTCATGCAGATAAAACTACAGTAGGCACTCCTACAGCGTGAATAATCTGCTTTAGGAACCTTTACATTATTGGGATTTTACATTATTAGAACAGTTAAATACAAATAAATTGTCTAATCCATTCCAAGATCTTGCCAAACTTGCCCCATTGGCCATACAAAAAGGAAAAACTAGAATTAACATTATTAATTATAGGCTGTACTGTGATCGCAGTATTATTGGATTGGCTAGCATCGACAACTTTTCTCTTGTTTCTGATCGATTTCGCTGGCTTCATAGGCTATTATTGTACTTCAATTATAGGTTTATAAGGAGCAAACATCTTCAATGTTTATTTTCTCATTTTCTTATAAACAGAAAAGTGTATTCTGCAAAGTAAAAGTAGTAACCTATATTTTATGTTTACAATTAGGCAAAACAACCAAAATATTCAAAATATTTTTATTATAGAAGCACAGTAATACCTGTTTGTCGCCTATCTGCTTTCAGGGGTCAAGGTTAGGATAAAAAAAAACTTTCGACAAAAAACCAACTCGTGCCATTAATATTGATGGACCGACGCTGTAACACCTGCACCGATCGCCTTTGTATTAATGAATAATTGCACAGCAATCCTATTCTCTGTGTTGGCGACACATGTGACGGTCTATCACGACGAACTAAAATGTGAAGTAAGTTGTATATATAATAGATATAATGATATAAACTCATCATTTTTTATTTCACAAATGCAGCGGGTTTGATTAACATTCAAATCAAAATTGTGAACCCGCTTGACTTGAAGCTTTTAGTTATATGGAATTTTTTATGTAATACAAAGCAAAAATTTCACATAAATAATTTATATTATCTGGAGTTAAGTTTATAGGAGGTATGAGTTATAGGAACGTCTACTGTATTGAATTTGAACCATATAAATAATAGTGTATATACTATTTCTTGCTTTGATTATAACTGACGACCAAAGATTAGTTGTACTTACCACAGTGAATTATGTCAACCCTCACACCTCAGAGCTTGTAGTCAAGTAGAGAATATTACTAAAGTGATGGTTAATCACAGCCAAGATGATTACCTGGTAGACTTCTGACACATGAAAGCAGGTGACCTCGATCATGTCTATCAACAATATAATATCTGTGAGAAGGATACATGTTACGATGCTTATAATGGAACTGGTGTAACAAAGAACAACCTTAGGCATATACTGTCATACCAAAACATACAAGCTTAATGGGTTCCAGGACAAAGCGAGGATGTCAATTGACTTGACGCTGAGTCCCAGAGTAGCTCCACCCACTTGTCAGGTGACCAAGCAACTAGTCGCCCTCCGACACGCATAAACCGAAATGGCGGCTACACGAAGTTTACATTGTTTACCGAGTGATTTTGGCGAAAGCTTTTTACCGTATATTCCAACTCTTAGGCAACGAATTCAAGAAAGAAGATCTGCAACTGAAAGCTTCTTTGCATCAGTGAATGTGTCTGTTGAAAAAAATGATGAAGAAAGTACTGTAAAGGCGACAACGTACCGGTCACAGCGAAATAATGAGAAGCCGCTAAAGGTCACTGATGCACACTGTTCTTGTAAAGTGGGGTAAATTAACTCTTTAATTCTTACAAAAATAAGTGTATGTTTTAGTAATATTCACCATGACTGCCTCAAGTTCGTTCCATGTGTCCGATCTATACCAGGTACAGCACCTGTCAAGATTAGACCAAATAATTTGTACGTTGACAGTTTTTTATGATTTTTGATATGGCAAATGGGAGATTAGAAGAATTTTGTGCAACATGTCTATTGATAGTATGTTAGACACGTTACTGTCAATATGCGCAATAATTGATACATTTAATTTTTGATTGAATTTAATTGAGGCCCATTATTTCATAATAAGACATTTAAATTTCAGAGCTGGAGGAGAATGTGTCCATGTCTTGGGACTATAGTTCTCAAGTTGACCGACTGGCTGACCAGTGGCCTGCAAGAAGTTCCCAGTGAACCAGTCTGCACATCAAAACCGCAGGAATGGGACAGGCCAAGGGGTAGTGAGTTTCAACAGTTTCAACAGAAAAAAAGTAGTGAGTTTCAACACTTTATTGAAGACACTGTGTTTATAAATAAAACACATGTGTTTTAGTTACAATGCTATGAATAAATAGTCAACAATTCTTCAAGTATGAATGGAAAAAGTGTTCCTTATAATAATAATATTTTAATGTCAACTCTATAAAATATATACAACGTGTGATTGTACATTCTGCTTCACTTTATTTCAGAAAAATTCAGCTGTTGAACAGGGACATAAAGCTTCTCGCCGCTATGAGGGGTACACCACTTGGGTACTTAGCATCCAAGCCATACAAGACAGTGGCCACCAACAGTGGTGAGCAGTATGCTGGCTCAACACTAGAGCTAAATATATTGGCAATATTTATTTCTCTTTAATGTACTTGTGTCCAATTATTTATGTATGTTTCAAGCGACCAGCAATTTTTCTGAATCGGATAAAAAAATGACTGTTGGAATAATGATTAATTCTGCCCTTAGCATTATGTACATGTATGTATGTTAATGTTTATTCTGTTTATTGTATGAAGTCAATATTTGTAGAATTATCTTTATTGAAATTCAAATAAAGTCGCAAAGTCGAAAACGATGTCAACGGAGTCACAAAGACCCCATTGACATAATTTCACCATTTTAAATCGTCAAATAAACGGTAAAAATAGAAACACAATTAATGTTCAAAACAACATTCACTATTGTTGCTTTATCAGAGCTTGTCGGAGGTCACGGCGGATAGCAACATCGGTTGCTAAGCCTTGTCGTATTTGGACGCTGATTGGTCAATAGTTCAGTTTGATTGACAGTCGCGTCATGTCAATTCTCTCAGGTCGCAAATCAATTTATCCTACACAAAATTGGTTACTACAAATTAATTCGTCCCAATCCCCTAAAAACTACCTCATAGCAGAATATTAAGATACAAGAACATGTTTGTGATAGTTCACAATGACCCTACAATGACCGACCCTACACTTCACCACTTATGCTCACCAAGTAACAAAAATCTACCTACTGGTAATGATCTGCAATGAAATGCACGATTATTATGTAAAGTGCTAGTTCTTACCTAGTTCTTAACTTCTAGCTAGCAAATGTCAATAATGTGACATTTACAAATACAAATCTATTATAGTCCAGTAGTTAAAGGAGGTGTGACAACTCTAAAGTCAACACTCAAACGACAAAACTTTATATTAATAGAAAATAGTTCTATAAAAGTGTCTAGTGATCGATAACACAGGTCAAGGAACAACACGAAGTCGAGCTGTTAGTCATGTAGCCAGCTATCTACTTGACTCACTCAAATTCAATGCTCAGGGTAACACAATATTGTTGTGCCATTTGCTGTTGACCAAAAATGTTGACCAAAATAACCTAATATTTGAATAAAAACAGATCTTATTACTAATATAATTATGGGTGGGTTGTGATTCCAACTTACTATTCAGCTAAGCATTCCGAATGAACTTAGGTCTATTGTTTGCTCCTGTTCATTGATAAAAGCAACCGGATAACTTTTGTGTATTCAGAAGAACTTGCTTCAGAGAACAATTGGTAATATTTCCACTTCCTAAAAATGAGTTGTTGGCGTTTCAACAGCGCATCACATACAAAAATAATCTAGACTTGGTTTTAACCAGGGTTGTGACGCAATAGAGCTGCACCCTGTCATTGCAGTGCAGTAATTTTGCAGTACATTACAACTTCTAGTGCGTGGTACAGAATTACTGCTACTTCAAATTCACTCCCGCAAATTGTTGACTGCAATCTACTTGTATGAAGCATTACCTACAAACCAGCAATTCACGTGTACTGCAACTGCGCATTAGTATGAAGTTGATACGGTGAATCACCTAAAACAGCTGGATTTCTAAGCATCTGTACTGCATCTTATGAAATTGTCAGATGCTGTATTAAACAAGCATATGGACTCACATGCTAACTCCCATATCACTTTAAAATAGGGCGTCAGATATTGTTATCATTTGTAAAGATCTATGAGCCCAAGTTCCTGAGCTTGACACTACTAAAAAGCTAGTGCTGGAATGGCTATTGCAGCACTACCTTTCTAGGAATTTGAACGGTACGGAGGCCTTTAATTAAATTAAAACTTTTAAAAAGTTTGAAGTTTAAAAGTGCTTATACAGATTAAAAAGTTCTTTGCCCACCCAAACTCTAGTTTGAGCAGCATTTACTTCTTACACTAGTGAATTAGTTGCAGCAGATTCCACTCAATACTTGATTATGTTACAAAATTTTATGAAAATGTGCTGCGCATGGTTGTACAGTATAATAAATACTCATACATAAAGTATACTGCAACTGCAATGCATTTTACATATAGACATCAGTGAGTACTTATCAATGCGCAGTGTGATTTTATAATGGAAACAATCTCGGTTTTAACACAAAGTGCAAACGTGGAGAAGTTATTAGCTCCTGTATAAAATCTTGAAATGTTTAATATCTCATCTCTTTTAAAAGAGATTTGATGGCTGCACAGTGCATATGCCTTATGAAAGTCATCAAATGGTTTCAAGCAAACAAATTTCAAGCATGCAGAAATTTTTTTAGATCACAATTGAACATCCTTTAGCAAACTTTAGAGCCATAGAAAAGGTCAAGGACTATTATGAATCAATGCTATTATGGTTACAAAGTGTACTCTTTATATGATAAACTTAAAAACTGGATTATTTTTCTATGTGACAACTTCAAGTCGTCCAACTCAAACCCTTTCCACTCTTCTCCAGTGACAAATATGTTCTAGTTACATCATAATATAAATTGTTTATATGAAATGTTGTATATAGATTCTCACCATAACAAAAGTAGATATCCAGCTCTCTACATCCAACTCAAGCTCTCTCAACTCTCCTCTAGTGAATAATGTAAGCTGACAGTTATAAAGCTATTACCACACAAGCGGACCACCCAGGTATAACAAGCCACTGTACTTGAAGGCTTCAGGCAGTAACAATGAGTACGCAACTCCAATGTGATCTACTGGGAGGAGCTCATTTATTTACAAATACTGAATGGTTTTACTGCTTGTAGGACAAAGGGGAGTCACTGAATGGATAACAATTCTTCTTTCAGTTTCAGCATATGCTAGACGAGATAAGTGAAACATATGGCTTGTGGGTCATATGGTCCACATACATGTGAAACATATCTATAGACTATCATATGGCCCGTGGACAGGACTCTGAGTTTGTCAAAAAACAGTGAGTCATAAGAAAGTGAGAAGAGAGAAAAATTAGCAGTAGGAAAGAAAATAAAATTGTGTAAATTAAAAATATTTGGTTGATATTAGAAGTGTTTGATAAGACAATGCAAGCAGCAAAGAGTAGTAGTGAAAAATGTCTATTGCTGGGGTTGTATATTACTGAGAAAAGGTTGTCTTACCTTTTTAAGTAGTGTCACAACTCCCACTATACAAACATTCCTCAGAGGAGAATAACCCGTTCTACCTCAACCTATCACCTGAGAAGAGAATAATATTATTCATGGTTACTCATAGACAGGAGAGAGAGAAAGGCTGACATTGGAAGAAGGCAAGACAGAGATACAACAAGGAGAAGAGTATAAGTCACATACCTCTCACTTGAGGGGAAGGAGGTACTAGGATGAACATAGTAGGTATTGTGAGGAGGTAGAAAAGGAAGTGGAAACTTACACTTTGAAGCTGCAGGAGAGGAATCAGAGGAGTTCAAAAAGGTTGAGATGACTGTAGACTGTGAGTCAGTGATTAGTGTGAGGTGTCTATAGCTTAAGTGATCTAGGCAGGGTGGAGTGGAGAGATCCTCAATGTGTAGCTTGAGATCGTCCTGATTCCTAACTTCAACATAAAAACTGTGACAGTGTTGCATGACCTGCCCATAAATAAAATATAAGAGGTACCAAAGAATCTAGAAAGTCTAAATTATCAGACTAAAGCAGAACAACAATTAACAACATAAAATGAATGATAAGATGAATACATACAAAACATGATGAGCTGATGAGACGTGATACTAATTATTGAATTACTTTCTAACTGACCTGCTAACAAGACATATTCAAATGAGCCCTGAATATGACAAAGTCAGTGACTCAATTTCATATGGTGAGATTCAACATCTTAATGGGTGAAACATGAACAGATATTGAAAAACTCTACTAGATATTTGATGATTATTAAATTACTGTAGTTTATACAATGCAATCAGTATTACTATATAAATATTAGTGCTCAGAGAGATTTCTATTATCTGAATATGGGGTGCCTACATAAGCCCTATTTTTATATAAGAATATACCTCATCTTAGTCGATGTTCAGAGCAAGTACAGCAATATATAAGTAGAAGGAGGGACACAACTTTAAATCTTATCTACCTCATGTTATGATCTTTAGAAGCACCTGAGTATATCTGACGATTATAAAAATCATAACTGCGCATGATAAGTACTCACTGATGTTTATATGTAAAATGCATTACATTTGCAGAATATCTTTGCATGGATGTCTATGTAGGTGCATTAGCAGTGCAGAACAGTAGTAAGTGTGCCACAACCAAGCAGTATTACAGCTTTGCGTAGTTTTACTACTGCATGGTATGCACTATAAATGCACTACAACTACATTATTTGCTAATGCTTATGAAGCAGTATTGTTATAGTGGTGGTATTATCTACAGTACAGTATGTAGTGCTGGAAGGAGTGGGTGTGTTGCTAGTGCAGATTTTGCAGTGTACTATGTAGTAGGAACTTTAGCGTTACACTGTACATATATGCGCAGTAAATGTTCGTGAAAATTCATCACAAAATCAAGTATTGAGTTGACATTGGTGTAACCACAATACAACTGCAATATGTGAATTCCAGTTAAATTTGAGCGTGAGTGGACAAACAAATTGATCACAATGAACACATTGTATAGAGTTAAATAAAAATCTATTATCGTTTTAAAATTATGATGTCAATGAGAGTGTAACGCAAAGACCCAAATTTCCTCACAATAATTTAAGGAGTCAGGTGATAATACCTGACTCTCTATTTTCCGATGATATGATATTAAAGCATAAGTTTGATTGGTTAATGATAATTACTGGAGGCAATCCTACCTGAAGGTGTCTACCTAATCCAGTTCCATTTTCAACTTTTAAACAGGATCAACTTTGGTGAGAACAATGGGAAATGTGCAGCAACAATAAAATTACAGAGCAGATGCTTAAGTCTGGCTCTCATATCGATCGCAAGACTCCGGCGGTAAAATTGTGCAGCAAAACGCTAGCAACGCTAGGCTCGGCGGCTTATTTTCACATATAGCTGCATCCCTAATAACGACATAAAAATGTTCGCTCGCCATCCCGTTTCAATAATGTGGACCTTCACATGTACAATGCATTTCGGGAAGGTTCTGCTTGGGCTCTTCGCAAGGTTTGAACAGCGGTAAACTCTTGCGTTGCCGCCGACAACTACCGGAGGTCCTCGGTGGTACCCGATGCATAGGTTCCTGTTACACCGCTAACAGCCTGCGGTGCTGTCGCCGGTGATTTGCGACAGGTAAGGGAACCAGGCTTTAGAGAGCCAGCAGTGGCTGTTGATCTGCTGTATGAACTTCACACTATTGTGTGGTTGCTGAAAGAATGAACATTCACTGTATGCATGAAGGGCTGGTTTCAGATCATGTGTCATGGAAGATGGCAGTGGACACTGTGCAGTAAAAGTTGTAATTAGAAGTTGTAATGCTCTGCAAAATTGCACCAAGCTACATTGTAATGACACATGTAACAGGGCAGTCATAATATAGATGTTGCCATTCAATAACAAATAGAAATGATTGAAAAGGGTTGTAAACATAGATTTAACATATCAAAAACCAATAGATATGAATAAAGATATTCATAAACATAGATGTATCCTAACAAAAATCGAGATCAATATAGTTGTAAATATAGATGTAAAACTATCAAAAACCAATTTTTATATGGAGAAAGATAGTCATAAACATAGATGTAACCTATCAGACCCAACTAGCAAATTGATGAAGATAGTTGTAAACATAGATGTAACCCTCAGAAACAAAGAGAGATGAATGTAAATAGCCGTAAACTTAGATATAACCTATCAGAAACAGATAGAGATGAATGAAGAGCGTCGCAAACATAGATGTAACCTATCAGAAACATAGAGAGATGAATGTAGATAGTCAACTGATGAGAATGATTGTAAACTCTGATTGGTCAACTGATTACAGTCAATAACTCAGGTTGAGGTTTGAAATTATATGTTGATGTAGCGGGTGATGGGTGTAGGTTATGGAGTTGTCCACTCTATTGTGCTCAAGTATATGTATTAAGGCCTTGAGTTAAACCAACATGAAATTAAGTTTTCTTTCTCAAATAAAAATACACAGCCACAACATACATGTATTCACACTATTTCATACAAAAATACACTGAGTTAATAAGTGTAAACAAAAGTCTACAACGAAGTTCAACCCTTAAGCATTTTGATTAATAATTTGTGACCTTATGCTTTTCTACAGAGCACAAAGGGTACAAGTTGATCTCAGTGAGTAACTGCAAGGATGCCACTATCGACAGACATAAAATATCTAATATAATTTTATTTTTGTGAATATTTATATAGAAAGTATAGCTCAGTTGGTAGGGTGTCTGTTGGTGACCATGGGATCCAAGCTACCACAGCTCCCTTTCCTGGCCAACCAGTAGCTGAACCAGGACAAGGCAGTAATAAATTGGCTACTGGTTAAAAGGATTAAATGGACTCGGTCTGATTTCATGAAGCTACTGGAGCGACGCTCATAATCAAACTTAAGAAGTTGGGTAGCATCTGTGGATGGAAACTTGTCCTGAATTGTCTCTGACTGCTTAACAACTTGTTGTATAGAGTAACAATATAGTCAGGAGACAGATGATATCAGAACTTGAGGTACGCAGCCAGAGAACAGAAGACCCAAGAAACCTCTATCAAAGAGGAATGTGTGTCTAAGTGCACCATGAATAGGATGCATACCATGACTTGTGTTGACTCACTCATCGATAAAAACATGTACATTGAACCTGACACCCTTGATATAAGGAGTGAGAGAGCTGCTACTGACCTTATGGTGAGAATTTAAGGTCGACTCGAGTTCCTGCAGTTTCTGCTGATTCGTAGAGTTCTACAATTATTCTTCTTAGCATCTCTTTTACTTGCTGGTACCTTCTAGCAAGGTCACTGCAATGTGCACTTAATGTATAGTTATATACATATGTTCAAATGTATGACATCACAACTGGTCTAGACTCTGGTAATTACCGATAGTAGAGAAGAGAACCAAGCATGCAGGAACCATCTAATTGTTCTTAGGAGACAGATATTGACAAATATCAAGTAAACATTCACTCATGGTCAGAGTTGGTAGGGATGAGTGAAGGTCAAAGAATCACAACAAATTTAAAGTGAGCTACCAAAGCAGTGCAATCACTAGAAATGAATAAACTGGAATTTGACTGTTCAATGAGATTTTCGTTAATTGCAAAAGTGCATTCCACAACCTTGCTCATAAAGATGGAGTTAATGAAAGCTAAGAATCCACAAATTTTGTAGATAAATGATCTGCTCGGATTAGCTAATCATCTGAAAATCATTAGTATCAAACTCATCAGTACTAGTATTAGTATTTGGTAGTGGATTTTCTACTGATCCTTTTTTCTGCATAATTTATGAGAATCAAAGGTCAAATTAGGGTCAGCTTAAATTAGTGAAACGTAACGAATAGTCATTTGAAATTATTTTGCCCTCAAGAAGGGAAACTCTGAAAACAAATTTGCCTAGCAAGGTGTTAAAGGAATTGTGATGGTACTTGATAATGATAAACTCAATACTTCACAGACTGCAGCAACAGGATGACAATACCTTAATCAATTACACTCCAGCATCTGATATTAGAGAGAAAGGCTGTCTTATGGAGAAACTGAGCAAGTTGGAGCAAATATGGTAGCTTTAGAGGTATTTCCTCTTGTTGGAGAATATCAAATGGGAAGTATGTGTGTATTATGTAACGACCTAGCATCTATCTGCTCTCTATCACCAATGTACATACTGTGAATTGTTGTCATAATTTTCATTTTCGTAGCTCGTAAATGTTTTCAAACGCATATTTAATTTTTCGAAGTGATTGAAACCGCTGATGTTTTAAATTATTGTGTCAACAAAGTAGTACTGCTTAAGAAATGTGTCTTCAAATTTAAAATAAAACAAAAATTGAAAATGCCAAATTGCAAAGAAGGACACAGGCTATAATACCATCACAGGTCAATTACAAACAATAGATATCAACTGGTAGAGATATTTCTGTGTTTCTCGATGTACATTTATAGAGAGAACTTTGAAAAATCGGAGGTAAGTTAGCAGATTTATTGCATTCAAAAGGTTTAATCTCGCTCTACCGAAAAAATAGCGCAAAATATAGGCGACAAGGGCTAAATAAAGATAAAAAGGGCTAAATTAATCTTCCGAAAATTTTGATGAGCCGTTTGAAAATACACCGCAAGCCTCTATATGAACGCCGCCTCCAGTTGATTGCCACTATACAGAGGAAGTGTTGAAAAATAGAGCACCATGGCATTCATTTAGAGGTTTTACGGTATTTTAGAATAGTAGTGTACATATATCTCTGAGCTTTATTGGCACCCCTGATGATTTCTCATGGCATGTAGAACTGTCAGGACACTGCCATAGTCACTATTACTGTAAAACTTCTATTTGAATGCCATGGTGCTCTACTTTTCTACCTTTACCAGATACTTGCGTTCAAATAGAGGCTGACATTGTATTTCTCAAATAGATCGTCGCAATAAAGAAAGAAAATTTAACCTTTTTACAGGCGAGGTGAATTTCGCCTATATTTTGCACTCGCCTTCAGGTGGAGCGACATTAGATTTTTTGGATGCAATAAATCTGCTAAGTTACCTTGAACTTGTCAAAAATCTTTAAAGGTTGACTTGCAACAAAATTCACATAACAGTTATTTGGTATCAAAAGATTCGCCATGTTTTACTCTGTTGTGTGGTAGGTGCCAAATATGTGGAAATGTGATTAAAAGCTCTTAAAAGCTCAAAAACAAAAAGCCGCCGTAGATTGGAATCTCTTGATGTCGATGACGTATCCGCGCTGTATGGTTATTGTCTTGTCACGTGATGTTCTCGCGTGAATTGAAAGGCCAATAAAAAGCTCAATATCAAACTTATCGTAGCAATAGTTTATGATAATCACTTCGGGTTTTACCTAAGACCCCGTATCAAATATTGATGCTCGCTACTTTACAGTTTCGGCTTGGCCATTCCGTTCGACTATTCATGTCTGAGTTGCGATCATAAAAAATGTCAAATTCTGAAGAGTTAAGACCCTGGCGTTTCGAGCCTGACGCTCTATCTGAAGAAGATCCTCAACAGAATCAAACCTCCCAGCAAGTAAGCACCGCCACTAGCCAGCTCTTACGTGCCAAGCTAGCTAGTAGTAATAGTTTTAGCTTGAGAGTGATAGAACGAATATTATTATACAGTATATGATTTTAATGATGATAATTATCGCTTCAATATTGCGAAAAAATAATTACAGATTTTTCTCGAATGACAACATTAACAATTTTAATATTTAAATCTAGTGCTGCACTGATATACTGTTGGATAACATCGACCTGATGTATTAGCTATGGTTGCATAGACATATCTGTTCATTTCTTTGGGAGCTAATACCACCGGCTACAGAGTGGTGTGCCTGCGAGCGTTGTCAAGACATGCCATCTCTTCCTGAATGTTTGTGCTGCCATTATGCTGAGTTTTCGCATTGTCTCCTTGACCGAGGGGAGCATGAATGCCTGCGTATGCATCCTGGTGTAAACGAATTTGTGGCGTCTGCACCCCTTGAGTTGAGGTGGAATAATTACCTGCGATATCATAGTGAGTTGGATATTCATTTAATGCCAACAACACCAAGGCTATGCTAATGTGTCAAGCATTATCTACAATTCTTGTGTTACACATTTAATGCATCACTTGAACACACATATTCTGAACTCGTGGAACACAAGGAGAACTGGTATATTTGGCTTGTACACTTACTACAGTAGAGAGTGTATTAGTTTTATGATTTTATTATATAAAGATCGAGATTATTTTGATGATCAGCAATTATTGTTTTTCAATAGTTGTTTTGGTAGATAATCTATTCCCATTTGGAGAGCCATCGCCAAATGCTCGGAAAAGGTTGTGTGCATACCACAATCTTGTGTTTTGGTTTATGCCGCAAATCTTGTTTGCAAGTCTGCAAACTCTTCTTCATCATCCGTTGGTGGGAAAAGAGCCCGAATCTTAGACACCAAGCATGCAGGTAGAGGCCGTCGCTCACGGCGACAAATTTGCGGCATAAGCCAAAACACAAGCTTGCAGTATGCACACAACCTTTGTAACAACATCCGTTGTAATGGACCTCATTCTCAGGCCGTGGGAAATTAGATCGGGCTGGCATCGCTTGAAGCCTTTCAGCTCCATGGTGTTAGAGCTGGTGGTCTCTGTTGACTGCAAAGTAAAGAAAGTTACGACCAACAATTACTTTCACATTATTTGAATGAACTATTTAGCTAGATGAGCAACTTCATGTTTATGTATTGATAACTACTAAAAAATTTGGGTTTTTGTCAGGCTGTGAAGTAAAAACTGTCAAAGTTTTACCTTGACAAGATGGCTGCTGACTATTAAACCGCAGCTCTGATCCATCATAGTGTAGGCTCTGTATAGTGCGCAATGCCCCGGACTATCGCATCTACCGTCACCTGCCAAATCAAGCTCCCAATCGATTGCTGCCATCAATCCCTCGTTATGCAGGGTGTACTGCTCAGCAATACACTGTAATATATTGTAAAACTTCATTATACAAGATTAATTTGTATCATTATCATTAGTCTAAGAATGTAGAATCCTCTTCCCCCTTTTTGTGCTATATTATGATGAAGAATCAGAATTTTGAATTATAATATATTTTGCTTGAAGGATGACATATTTTCATTTAAAAAAAAATTGTTTCTAAATGTTGTTATTCAATTAGTGTGCCAAGCTTTTACTCACATTTTCCACGTTTATGAGTAAATATTAACACTCACACCATGTAAGTATTCTCTTTGTTGGTAGAGGCAAACGCTGTGGCTTGGTATTGCGATGTTCAGGAGCGACAGAAAACGGAGGTTCTGCGTAAGGCATCCGCCAGAAAAGAGAGATGCAGCTGCCAGCAGGGGGTTGATGACGTGAGCTCTGTTCACCCTGGCAGTTGTTTCCCAAGTGTACGATCGGTGACAGGAGGCACATGTAACCTTGAACTCTACCCATCCGCCTTCTCGCACCATCGTGAATGAGCAGGGGAGGGCGCAAGTGTGACAGTGAAATAGTCGCTGGAGTGCTGTCACACTTACTATTATTTTCTCCTCTTTGAAGGAGGATTCGGTTCTGAAATCACAACACAATAGTTGACTTGCAATAAGATTTGTACAATATCATTTCCTGTTATTATATCATATTTGCTTGATCAGAAAAAGAATAAATATATAGCCATGCAATCATGACACAGATTTTACAAAACCCTATCAGAATCCATGATATTGTAAACATAAAATGTGAGTAATAACTCTATGGATATTTTTTATATTTTGTCAAGTTTGGTTTAGTTCAGCTCTATCTTACATGTAATTGGAGAGCGTTTGATGCTGGCCAACATAGCGCTCAAAATTTTCCCAGTCTTCAGTGGTTGGCACAAACTCTTCATCTAATACTAATAATAATCAACTAATTGTTGTATTATGGGATTTGTTAGGCTCAGGCTATATTGGTGTCTGAGCTCAAGGCAGTACATGTGGTCTTGGTAATTACGGTGAGTGCATAAAGCAGGATAAAGCTAGTGGGTAAAGCTAGTAGATAAGCTAGTGTAAGGCAGTATAAGGGAGGATATAAGGCAGTGTAACGAAAGACAGAGGCTCTTCTTCATCTTCACATCAGTACATGTGAGTACATCGATTTTATACAACACTAATAATATTAATATGCTATTAACGATGACACCAGAAAATGACAATAACTATTTTCCCACGAACACACGAGCGGAGCGGAAGTGTGGGAGTTTTATGATAAATGCATGCGCACACAACTTACGAAAATTATTCATCAACAATGAGACGAACCCTCGTCAAGAAATTTCATCAAAAAATTTAAGCATCGGAATTTAAAGTTGTTAAAGTATAATAACGATACAAAACACATTTAAACCTATTTATATATGTTACCAAGTCTTTGTAAACCAACGATAATATCTTAAAACTTACCCATCTGATCGGATTATACACAAATAGACAGATTAATTTGAACGTAAATTGCCACAAAAAGCTTGAAAAGCTCGGTTTAATAAAAGTTAAGACCGAAAATTGAAACGCCAATAAAGCCGTGCGACCGGTTGTAGAACTATTTAGCAGTGCGCATTTCACGATAAAACCGTGCTCATTTCATCAGTCTATGGCATTTCTCACTTGTAATCGAATTTATTCGAAGGTTTCTGTAATAAACGTAGACCGTTTGAGGCGTAGACCGATTTACAGGTACGAAATTGTGGTACACAGTTTATCAGCCTGTGTTTTTTGTCCAATCACCGAAGGTTTCATTATTTGAAACGTTAACCGAAATTCTTTACAACTTATGTACAAGCTAGGGCCGAACTACAACGCCTCTTCATGACGAGAACATTTTTTATTTTGCTACAGTTTTATACGCGTGAATACTCTTATTCGCTTTCTGTTAAAGATCGCTTATCAAAACCATTCCACATTCAACGCAACCAACTTTCAAATTGTGTATAGTACACAGTAGCTTGCCATTTTACTTCTTATTTTGTATTTCAGAGTTATAATAAACATATTTCTTTATTGTTGTTGAATTACATACATTACAGTAATTTAGGCCTACAGCTTTATAACACTTTAATAACAGCTTTTATTTTGCTGCAGTTTGCAGAAATCTTCGAGACGCATGAACGCTCATAGGTTTTCTATTATTGCTGTATTACTGTATTAACAATATTGGTTATTTTAATAATATCAGTGCATTTTACTTATAATATTGGCCAACATTGCATTTCTCCTATTGCAAGGGAGAGATATAAACGTGTAATATTTTCCTTTCATTGTTGTTGTTTGTCATGACCAAACACTTTTTAAATAAATTTTCTAAAAACCTATATAAATACCACTTCTCGATATTGCTACCTATTACGTTTTGAAATGTAATCAAAATTGTGTATTGTTTTTTCTATTATTACTATATTAATAAAATTGATTATTCTAAGAATATCAGTGCATTTTACTTCTAATATTGGCCAATATTGCATTTCTCCTATTGCAGGGGGAAAATATAAACATCTTTTCCATTCATTATTGCTTATTGTTGTATATAATAACACCCACACCCAGTACATTACAGCTACCATTGCAGTTATCCTATTGCACTGCAGAGCCATTTGATTGCTAATGTTGCATTTCTCAACCATCAATACCCTTTATTTTTTTGCCAGTATCTCTGGCCATCTCTTTGGTCGTGGGCTGTATGACAGTGGAATTTCTAGTATATAACATATCTATAAGTGAGTGGGGTTAAGAAATTTGGCAAAATTAATCGTGAAACAACATTATTTTATCAATTATATATTAATATATTACGTTTTACAGATAGATATGCAGTATGAATTAGTTTTGTTATTATAATAAGAATAATACACGTAATTAAAAAGATAAAATACTAATAATATAATATTACAATTAAATGACATTAATATTGTTAAATTAAATATAGATTAATACAGTACAATTAGGAGAATACTAGATAATAACCCGAGTTACAACTACTAATACAAGTAGTTCATAAAATAAATTACTTACGTGCTTTGGTGATATGTGGAGTATGCAAACAGGTTAGAAAACATGTCGTCTTTGAACTGGCGAAAACAAAGGTAAGAGTAAGCAGGCGAATAAATAAAGTTTGTCACATCCAGCTTCACCCAGTTGCTCCACGCCCGGTGAAGGTCTGGTCTTTTCTCAGCTCTTGGCCAAAAAAAGGTGCTTCTCAGCTTGGCAGCTGCACAAACACTATGCGGCGCGTTAGACATTAAGACGAATTGAAATAAACAAGTTTAATATGAGATAGCGTGTTTGCTATTTGCGATAGATCAAACTTGAACTGAAACTAACATTATCTGATCATGTGACTTACAATTCCCGCTATATGGCGCGAAAAATTTCTACAGCATTTTTCAACCATCATAGCGGACCAAAAGGCTCATCATTTTTATCAGAGAATGATATGCAATCGTTCAAGCTAAGCTTAAAAAATTAAACATATTTTTATGCTATGTTTTGAGATATCAGTGCTCAAAGTTGCAGCATTACGATTCCGATAAAATAGACGCGTAAGAACAATAGACATGGTTTTTATCGCAAGCGTGAAGTATATTTGTGAAAATAGTTCGACGAATAAGGATGCATGAAAGTGTAAACATAAACTATCTCGCACACATTTTAGCCGTTTTAGCACACATACGTCACATTTTAGCCATTTTGGAAAACGAATCCAAACTAGGGCGGTCTCGTGTGGCTGCGATTTTCTGTTCGTTTTTGAGCTTTTACGAGCTTTTAATCACATTCCCACATATTTGGCACTTACAACACAATAGAGTAAGACATGGCGAATCTTTTGATACCAAATAACTGTAATGTGAATTTTGTTGCAAGTCAACCTTTAAATAAATATGCATTTGGAACCAAATAAATATCTCTACAAGTTCATACCTATTGCTTTTAATTAATCTGCTGATATGATGGAATTACTGCCTGTGCACTGCTTTGCATTTTAGTACAGCTTTATATTTTTTATTTCACTGTACATTTGAAGGCATGTTTTGAATTTATAATTATATTTAACAATGTCGTACAAAATTCCATTGCACTCATTGTTATGTTTACTACAGCTTGCAGCCAAAACTAGCTATATATGCGCAATAGAAGAGCAGTTGTGAGCATCGATCTATTGTAAGACGAGTTAAGATAACCGCTATCGAATAATATCCTACAAATCTGCAAATTTATAAGTCATATAATAATAATTTATCAAATACTGGAAATATAATACACTCAAGAACAAGTTACATAAATTAACCATATTTATATCTGCTTGGCAAAAATAAAAATTGACATTTTTAAAACAAAAATATCTCCATCGTTTGTTCGACCAGTTGCCATCTGATCGTTGCTTTCGATGGAACAAACATCTTCTGATTGTTTATTACCTTCCACAGTATCTTCTGACCTCAACTCTTCTTCGGCACTGCTAAGCGAGTTAATATTACCATCCGAATTATTTTTTGGCAGAGTATAACTTTTACGCATAGAATTTCCCACAAATAACAATAAACTTTATAAATAAATAATGATAATTCTTTAGTCGGATGGGCGCGAGGCAAACTTTTAGCCTAAAACTAGTTGCTAACATACCATCGTAAATGTAAACCATTTTTCAGATCCATATAAGTATCAAGACTGCGTTGAACAAGGAACTACTATTATCCTGATGTAGTTATTGATTATTTCTAAGGTGTTGCTACCAAAGTCTTAACAGATCAGAAGTGTTCAATAAGCCAATGCTAGTAGTACAGCATGGTAGTGAAGGAGATACCTATAACTGAGGCTTATTGTAAGAAAGAAAAGTTCTTCTACCTTTACAAATATAATGTCACAACTCCAGCTCCGCAAATGCTAGTAGCAAAGGCTAGCAGTAAAGGAGTTGATTGTGTTTCAGTGGGGTATATTATGAAAAAAAAACAAGTTGTCTTACCTATTGATGCATGTTGTCACAACTCTCATTACTCCAGAATATGCCTTAGAGGAGAATAATCAGCTCTACATTGGTCTGTTACTTGAGAAGGGAGGCACATTATTCATGGTTATTCAGAGACAGGAGAGAGAAAGGCTGATATTGGGAGAAAGCAAGAAAGAGATACAACAAGAAGAAGGACTATCAATCACACCTCTCTCTGGAGCGCGCCCTTGGGTTACGATTGGCCCCGCTATACGAGTTTCTTTCCCTACAATCTAGAACACAAGATACAAGGAGAAAGAGCATTAGTCGAACTGGAGGGAAAGACAGGAGGAACTAGGATGAACATAGTAGCTCTGACGAGGAGGTAGAAAAGGTAGTTGAAACTTACACTTTGAAGCAGTAAGAGAGGAAGCAGAGGAGTTAGAAGAAGTTGGGATGACTGTAGACTGTGAGCCAATGAATAGTCATAGTATGGGATGTCTCTAGCTTAAGTCTTTAGTCAGTGTGGAGTAAAGAGGTCCAACAGAGATTTAAGGGTAGCCCGAAATTTCTTTCCAGTTTTTTTGTTTAGAATAAAAAACTGGAGGAGTGGCACATGACCTGCCCATAAACAGAAGAAAAAGATGCTAATGAATCAGGAGAGATTAAATTCCCAGACTAGAGACAGAGTAGAGATACATGTACTACTTGCCTTCCTATCCAACAGACCTGCTAA
The DNA here is from genome assembly GCF_963576615.1 of Watersipora subatra. Taxonomy (NCBI): domain Eukaryota; kingdom Metazoa; phylum Bryozoa; class Gymnolaemata; order Cheilostomatida; family Watersiporidae; genus Watersipora; species Watersipora subatra. The sequence goes on from NC_088713.1 coordinate 51,860,829, forward strand.
TGGATACAATCAAATAGACTCTGAACATGACTGTCAGTCACTCAAAATACATGAATATAGAATAGGAACTTTAAATGTAAACATTACAAAGCATTTCTAGTCCCCTGGCAGTGCCTAAAAAGAATTATATCGTCTGACTATGGGGTGTCTACCTTAGCCTTTATATGCGTATGAATATACCGTATGTTATCTGATGTTCAGAGCAAGTACAGCAATATGTAAGTAGAAGAGGGTACGCTTTCCAATCTTATGCACCTCATGTTATGGTCTTTAGAAGCACCTGACCGTCCAAGAACCATAGTCCAAATATATTTGATCTGCAGCCAGCCAGAGCCCTCATATGGAGAGTCTAGACAACTGTTATGGGCTTCTGTTAGGGTAAATCTCAAATGAATCTGGATGAAGTTGTTAGACAGAAAAAGTGGAATACAGAGACTTTCTAATGCAGGACAGCATACATGTATTGCATGTGTATAATAAAAAAAACAGACATAACTTATCATATCATAGGATAAAAACTCTAGCCTTCATCGATGAAGCATTATTGCATGAACAAAAATGTCCTACTGATACAAATCATTCAGCAAGTCGATTTAAGGAATGATAGCCTATGAGCATATGTACAGGTTAAAGGACAGGTATGTATGTTGAAATTGAAGGTGTGTTATTGGTACTGAGTCTGTATACTTATTTACCTGATGAGAACTTATTACCATCAGAACAAATATGTAGCCAGAGACAGAATTGAATACATTGACTCCGAACAGACATCAGCCATATACACGTAAGTATACCCAGGAACTAAAATGTCTTACTTTACTAAAAATATAACTCCCACAGCTCTGTAGCAATAACTCCCAGAGTTATAGCTACAGAGCTACATACTTATAACACACACAAATAATTACAATAACATGAAATTCATAAAACATCTGAGTATGAAAATGAGACAGAAATCATCATCACGATGGTTTAAAATGACAGAACATGGGCGTAATATGATTGGTGCATAAAATAACAAGGCAAGTGCATGACAGGACAAGTGGATGAAATGACAAGTGCATGAAATGACAAGTGTATGACAGGACAAGTGCATGAAATGACAAGTGCATGACAGAACAAATGCATGACAGGACAAGTGCATTACAGGACAAGGGCATGACAGGACAAGTGCATTACAGGACAAGGGCATGACAGGACAAGGGGATCACAGGACAAGTGCATGACAGGACTAGTGCATGACAGGACTAGTGCAAGACAGGACAAGTGCATGACAGGACAAGTGCATGACAGGACAAGTGCATGAAATGACATGGGCATGACAGGAAAAGGGCATGACAGGACAAGTGCATGAAATGACAAGGGCATGACATGACGAGTGCATGAAATGACAAGGGCATGACAGGAAGAGTGCATGACAGGACAAGTGCATGACCGGACAAGTGCATGAAATGACAAGTGCATGAAATGACAAGTGCATGAAATGACAAGTGCATGACAGGAAAAGTGCATGACAGGAAAAGTATATGACAGAAAAAGTGCACAACAGGAAAAGTGCACGAAATGACGAGTGCACGAAATGACGAGGACATGACGGGACGAGGGCTTGACGGGACGAGGGCATGACGGGACGAGTGCATGAGAAGACGAGTGCATGACGGGACGAGTGCATGACGGGACGAGTGCATGGCGGGACGAGTGCATGACAAGACGAGTGCATGACAAGACGAGTGCATGACAAGACGAGTACATGACAAGACGAGTACATGACAAGACGAGAAAATGACAAGACAAGTACCTGTCAAGACGAGTACATGGCACGACGAGTACATGACAAGACGAGTACATGACAAGACGAGTACATGACAAGACGAGTACATGACAAAACGAGTACACGACAAGACGAGTACACGACAAGGCGGGTACATGACAAGGCGGGTACATGACAAAGCGAGTACATGACAAGGCGGGTACATGACAAGGCGGGTACATGACAAGGCGGGTACATAACAAGGCGGGTATATGACAAGGCGGGTACAGACAAGGCGGGTACAGACAAGGCGGGTACATGACAAGGCGGGTACATGACAAGGCGGGTACATGACAAGGCGGGTACATGACAAGACGAGTACATGACAAGACGAGTACATGAAAGGACGAGTACATGACAAGACGAGTACATGACAAGACGAGTACATGAAAGGACGAGTACATGAAGGAACGAGTGCTTCACCGGACGAGTGCGTGACCGGACGAGTGCGTGACCGGACGAGTGCGTGACCGGACGAGTGCGTGACCGGACGAATGCGTGACCGGACGAGTGCGCGACCGGACGAGTGCGCGACCGGACGAGTGCGTGACCGGACGAGTGCGTGACCGGACCAGTGCATGATCGGCCGAGTGCATGACCGGACGAGTGCATGACCGGACGAGTGCATGACCGGACAAGTGCATGACCGGACAATTGCATGACCGGACGAGTGCATGACCGGACAAGTGCATGACCGGACAATTGCATGACCGGACGAGTGACTGACCGGAGGAGTGCATGACTGGACAAATAAATTACATAAAAAGGCTAGTGCATGATATGACAAGGACATGACAGGACAAGTACATGACATGATAAGTGCATGACAGGACCATGACATGACAAGTGCGTGAAAGGACAAGTGCGTGAAAGGACAAGTGCGTGAAATGACAAGTGCGTGGAATGACAAGTGCGTGAAATGACAAGTGCGTGAAATGACAAGTGCGTGAATTGGCAAGTGCATGAAATTACATGAAATGACAAATGCTTGAAATGACAAGTGCTTGAAATGACAAGTGCATGACATGACAACTACATGACTGGACAAGGGCATGATAGGATAAGTGCAAGACATGATAAGTGCAAGACATGACCGAACAAGTTAGGGGGATCCACTCAACAATCAGAATTCCTTGCAATACTCACTGATGGGCTGTTGGGGAAGTCTCGAAGAGTGTGTTTGCCAGTGTACTTTAGAAGGACTTGTGTTTCCTGTGGTCGGGCTCACAACTGCCCGAGGTATATAACAACCAAGAAACTCAGGCTTTCCACCTGCACAAACAAACTCATTTCAACTCGTAAAAAGCTCCACAAAATGTAAAGTATTATGATTCTGATCAGTCTGAACTGTGAATCCCAATAATTTCATTTTATTTTCATTGTTTGTCAGATGATTTTGAGGGTCGAAGGCGTTTAAAAGGCATGATGAAGGGTGCACACTGTGCAGGTCGGTCCACGCACATACTTTGGACCGACATCAAGTATAAAAATAATCTTCATTTAAAGGGACCTCCTGACTATCTTGACCTCATCAGGATATTTACTCATTGAATATTTCCGTTGAATATACTAGCCGTGAAGGTTAGTTATCACAGTTCGGGATCTAAAACATTATCAATGTTCATAATGAGATATGTTTACGCATGTCAGTGATAGGCATCGTGTGTGTAACCAATGCATTGGCTCTCTGAACAAACATGTTGATCTACCTGCCACAGAAATGAATGCGTTTATGATTGCATGAAAAAGTTTATTTTAAAGACCCTAACAGCAAATCAAATTAAATGATCTTCAGTGTGAGCATATTCTTTTGCAATTTTTTGGAATAACGACGGTATAACACTTTTCACAACAGCTGTTTAACTATAGACATACATATTCGTACTTGTGACAGATATGTGAAGGCCACGGGTGTCAATTAAAACTGTTCATAACTCATTCTGGTTCATTTTAGCTGACAATGAGAAATCTATCAGCTGCTAAATTACATTTTGCGTCTCTGGAAATGAAAACATGCAAGATTTTGACAATAAAAGCAACCTAGAAACACCCCATGTCATGTTCAGTATATGTGTCGCAGTCACGGAAACCATGGTTAAGTCGCAAATCACGAAGTTGAGTTATCCGACTTTGAAGTTGCACCAACTGAATGTATAATATCGGTAACGATTTTTGTAACACGTGCCTCTAGACTAATCAAAGAGTGATCTTTCTGAATCTGAAGTCAGTTTAGCCAATAAAAGTCTTTAACCATCGAAAAAAATCCTTAAAACCGTTGCTATGCTAAACAGGATGTACTGAAAAATGGCGTCCGATAAATATTATCGTTTCTTTTTTGCCTATTTTAAAGATAACTCTGACATTTTGGACGCATGTAATGAGTACTATGGTATTCTAACTGATGTCGAAAGCAGTGAAAGTAAAGGGAATTACGATGATATTTTCTTAACGATTCTTACAGGATTATTAAAATATTTAATTATAAGAATAATTATTCGATTTTATAGGATTATTATCAGATTTAATTATGAGAATAATTATTCGAATTTCCAAGATCGAAGTATATAGATACCGATGGTGTGCAATATGGTACTGTTGTTATTTTTCTAAGGATTTTGTTGATAATTTGGCTGCGTCCGATATCACGGTGCTGCCAAGCCGTTTTTGATATCTGCAAAATTAAGTAATACATTTCCTTATAAATATACAAGTATTTTTATGACAACCAGCTAAAATCTGTTTAGATTTTTAAATTCAGCATAACTTTTTGGATATAAAAACAGAAATCCAGATAAATGTCACAACTTCTTGATATTGGTTGCTATGACGTTTTGAAACGTAAACAAAATTGTGCATTAGTTTTCGATTCTTGAACTCTAACACCAGTTTTCTCAGAACAATGTTTTCGCACTGATGGTAAACGTGCATTCAGTTTATTGACCATAAAATCTGCTGTAATTAAGCTTGAATCAAAATTCTTTTTGCAAAATAACAGTAAGACTTTCCTCCTTCTGCTAATGTAGATAACTCCAAATCTTACAATCTCAACTTAACCATGGTTTCTGTGATCATGACCCACATGATAAAAGTGAGGAAACAAGCAGATTATAAAAATATAAACCTGTTTCAATTAAGTTGACTGTTTCTCTGTTTTCTTCCCATTGTTCCTTCCAACCTGCTTTAGGAAATCCACTAAATCACATTTTCCTGAAGATCAGTGCTAAAACTGTTGATAGGCAATATTAGACAAGTGATTAATTAAACAAGCTAATATCCCTGCTTCTGAAGATGAATAGATATAGAGAACCTGAGCTCTCATGCACTATACTAAATTTGAAGCTAGAACGTCATACATAGAGACGAACATTTAAAGTTTCCTGTTTTCATATGTAATCATACACGGTGTGAGATGGAGTGGTATGAGATGAAATGGTATGAGATGGCATGGTATGATAGGGTATGATACGAGATGGTAGGGTATGAGATAGCATGGTGTGAGATGGTATGGTATGGCATGGTATGATATGGCATGGTATGATATGGCATGGTATGATATGGCATGGGATGATATGGCATGGTATGAGATGGCATGGGTATGAGATGGCATGGTATGAGATGGCATGGTATGAGATGGCATAGTATGATATGGTATGAAATGGCATATCAAGCAACAAAAATGATCACAGTCCTAAATGTGGGCCATCATACGCCATCTTGTGATATTTTTATGTGCAAAGTTTGTTTTAGTTAACCATATCTTAACAATCTTAACAACAAACAAGACTTTGTTAATGCTCAGTTCTCTTACTTATACAAAACCTTTACAGATATTGTGATACAAAAATATTACTCATATATAAGCTCTTATCCTTAAGAGGTCGTAAAATTTACTGCCGTGTTCAGTACGAGTTATTTTTATCAAAAACCTAAAGCGAATGTGCAATGGCTGCCCAACACAGTATGAGTACTGCTAAAAAGAGATCTCGATTTTCGTATTGATCACAGGGTTCCCTAGTTCATCACAGTTAATGAAAACCTGCACCCTCGTGATAGGTGAAAATCTTCCAAGTAATCTCATCCCTATATGTACTTTTGAAGACATTTTTAATAATATCAATATTTATCAACCTCGTTGTAACTAATAAAAAAGTCAAATTATAATGCTATTGATACTGTAAGTGTAAATTCATTCACTCCTTTGACACAGACAGAGTTTATTTCAATCTAATAAAAACACTCCATACTCCTTTGCCACGGACGGAGTTTCTTTTTTCATATGTTCATTAGATGCTTTTGAAGGTCAAGGGCACTTGAAAAAACGTGATGACGTGGATGCGCAACTAGTTTGCAGGTTGATACTTTAAAAATTATGACAGGAGAAACTGAACCACGACAACTGCTATCATAGTGATGCTCATTGGGAGATTTCACTGGGTCAGAGTATGAGAGAGATTCATATATTTTAGTTATTTTAAATCAATTTAATTTTAAAAGTGAATATTTTTATTCACGAAGTAACTTCCACAAAAGCATAATTGCGAACTAGCATAATCTTTTGTTAAACCCTCCCCTTATTTTAATTTTGAATTAAATATTTTAATTCAAGAAGTACTGAGGCCAAAAATCAGAATCATGAAGTAGAGAGGGAACAACTACTATGAATCACGACACAGTGATTAAAAATGTCCTCAGAAGTGTCAAATAGCATAAATTTAGCACAAGGCTTTGGATAAACCACGACTAGGAGTTATCCTCTCCATATTGACTTTTGTGGTTAGTAAACAACACAATAACTACTATACCGATTAGGTGATGATCAGTAAATAGATACAGTGAAAACTGTTTAACCTGCATGGAACACCGTTGATATACATATTAGCTTGCAAGTCATAAACACTGACGAGGATCTCAAGCTAGGTTTCTTAACCTAACGTCATAAATTAATATTTACTAGTACCTGTAAATGTAATAATAATATACATGTATCTGACGAAAGGAAAGTCAATAAAACTTTCCTTTATAAAAATGCTCTCTTGAATCATAAAATCAACTTTTAGTCTAAATTACTAATATATTTCATATTTAATAATTTTAATTTTGTATTTCATCCAAACTTCTAACCTTAGAAGGCCAGTGTCAAGTATCAAAAAATCATCATTTTTCAAACTTCATTCCCTTATGCTTTTTCTGTTATAAAATGCAGAGAATACCAAAATCTGCACAATTAATTTGAATTGCTAAAGAAGTTCTTGATTTGCGCAGGTGTTAGTGTCGATATAACAAAATGAATGTTATGAGATCAAGTCCCGTGAAAAGTGCATGAAATGACAAGTGCATGAAATGACAAGTGCATGAAATGACAAGGGCATGAAATGACAAGTGCATGATATAACAAGTGCATGACATAACAAGTGCATGACATAACAAGTGCATGACAGTGCAAGTGCAAGTGCATGACAGGACAAGTGCATGACAGGACAAGTGCATGACCAGACAAGTGCATGACCAGACAAATGCATGACCAGACAAGTGCATGGTAGAACGAGTGCATGGCAGAACAAGTGCATAGTAGAACAAGTGCATGGCAGAACAAGTGCATGGCAGAACGAGTGCATGGCAGAACGAGTGCATGGCAGAATAAGTGCATGGCAGAACAAGTGCATGGCAAAACGAGTGCATGGCAGAACAAATGCATGGCAGAACAAATGCATGACAGAACAAGTGCATGGCAGAATAAGTGCATGGCAGAATAAGTGCATGGCAGAACGAGGGCATGGCAGAACGAGTGCATGGCAGAACGAGTGCATGGCAGAACGAGTGCATGGCAGAACGAGTGCATGGTAGAACAAGTGCATGGCAGAACGAGTGCATGGCAGAACAAGTGCATGGCAGAACAAGTGCATGGCAAAACGAGTGCATGGCAGAACAAATGCATGGCAGAACAAATGCATGACAGAACAAGTGCATGGCAGAATAAGTGCATGGCAGAATAAGTGCATGGCAGAACGAGGGCATGGCAGAACGAGTGCATGGCAGAACGAGTGCATGGCAGAACGAGTGCATGGCAGAACGAGTGCATGGCAGAACAAGTGCATGGCAGAACAAGTGCATGGCAGAATAAGTGCATGGCAGAATAAGTGCATGGCAGAACGAGGGCATGGCAGAACGAGTGCATGGCAGAACAAATGCATGGCAGAACAAATGCATGACAGAACAAGTGCATGGCAGAATAAGTGCATGGCAGAATAAGTGCATGGCAGAACGAGGGCATGGCAGAACGAGTGCATGGCAGAACGAGTGCATGACAGGACAAGTGCATGACAGGACAAGTGCATGACCAGACAAGTGCATGACCAGACAAATGCATGACCAGACAAGTGCATGGTAGAACGAGTGCATGGCAGAACAAGTGCATAGTAGAACAAGTGCATGGTAGAACAAGTGCATGGCAGAACAAGTGCATGGCAGAATAAGTGCATGGCAGAATAAGTGCATGGCAGAACGAGGGCATGGCAGAACGAGTGCATGGCAGAACAAATGCATGGCAGAACAAATGCATGACAGAACAAGTGCATGGCAGAATAAGTGCATGGCAGAATAAGTGCATGGCAGAACGAGGGCATGGCAGAACGAGTGCATGGCAGAACGAGTGCATGACAGGACAAGTGCATGACAGGACAAGTGCATGACCAGACAAGTGCATGACCAGACAAATGCATGACCAGACAAGTGCATGGTAGAACGAGTGCATGGCAGAACAAGTGCATGGCAGAACAAGTGCATGGCAGAATAAGTGCATGGCAGAACAAGTGCATGGCAGAACAAGTGCATGGCAAAACGAGTGCATGGCAGAACAAATGCATGGCAGAACAAATGCATGACAGAACAAGTGCATGGCAGAATAAGTGCATGGCAGAATAAGTGCATGGCAGAACGAGGGCATGGCAGAACGAGTGCATGGCAGAACGAGTGCATGACAGGACAAGTGCATGACAGGACAAGTGCATGACCAGACAAGTGCATGACCAGACAAATGCATGACCAGACAAGTGCATGGTAGAACGAGTGCATGGCAGAACAAGTGCATAGTAGAACAAGTGCATGGTAGAACAAGTGCATGGCAGAATAAGTGCATGGCAGAATAAGTGCATGGCAGAACGAGGGCATGGCAGAACGAGTGCATGGCAGAACGAGTGCATGGCAGAACGAGTGCATGGCAGAACGAGTGCATGGCAGAACAAGTGCATGGCAAAACGAGTGCATGGCAGAACAAATACATGGCAGAACAAATGCATGACAGAACAAGTGCATGGCAGAATAAGTGCATGGCAGAATAAGTGCATGGCAGAACGAGTGCATGGCAGAACGAGTGCATGACAGGACAAGTGCATGACAGGACAAGTGCATGACCAGACAAGTGCATGACCAGACAAATGCATGACCAGACAAGTGCATGGTAGAACGAGTGCATGGCAGAACAAGTGCATAGTAGAACAAGTGCATGGTAGAACAAGTGCATGGCAGAATAAGTGCATGGCAGAACGAGGGCATGGCAGAACGAGTGCATGGCAGAACGAGTGCATGGCAGAACGAGTGCATGGCAGAACAAGTGCATAGTAGAACAAGTGCATGGCAGAACAAGTGCATGGCAAAACGAGTGCATGGCAGAACAAATGCATGGCAGAACAAATGCATGACAGAACAAGTGCATGGCAGAATAAGTGCATGGCAGAATAAGTGCATGGCAGAACGAGTGCATGGCAGAACAAGTGCATAGTAGAACAAGTGCATGGCAGAACAAGTGCATGGCAGAACGAGTGCATGACAGAACAAGTGCATGGCAGAATAAGTGCATGGCAGAATAAGTGCATGGTAGAACGAGTGCATGGCAGAACAAGTGCATGGCAGAACCAGTGCATGGCAAAACAAGTGCATGGCAGAATAAGTGCATGGCAGAACAAGTGCATGGCAGAACGAGGGCATGGCAGAACGAGTGCATGGCAGAACAAATGCATGACAGAACAAGTGCATGGCAGAATAAGTGCATGGCAGAATAAGTGCATGGCAGAACAAGTGCATGGCAGAACGAGGGCATGGCAGAACGAGTGCATGGCAGAACAAATGCATGACAGAAAGGGTGCATGGCAGAATAAGTGCATGGCAGAATAAGTGCATGGCAGAACGAGGGCATGGCAGAACGAGTGCATGGCAGAACGAGTGCATGGCAGAACGAGTGCATGGCAGGACGAGTGCATGACAGGACAAGCGCATGACAGGACAAGCGCATGACAGGCCAAGTGAATGACAGGACAAGTGCATGACAGACCAAGAGCATGACAGACCAAGAGCATGACAGACCAAGTGCATGACAGACCAAGTGCATGACAGACGAAGTGCATGACAGACCAAGTGCATGAAATGACAAGGGCATGACAGGACAAGTGCACGACAGGACAAGTGCAAGACATGATAAGTGCATGACATGATAGAACAAGTTAGGTGGATCAACTCAGCGATTGGAATTCCTTGCAACACTCACTGATGGGGAAGTTTAGAAGAGTGTGCTTGCCAGTGTACTTCAGAAGGACTTGTGTTTCTTATGGTTGGGCTGACAATTCCCGAGGCATATAAGAGCCAAGAAACTCAGGCTTTCTACCTGCAAAAACAAACTAATTTCAAACTCATAGAAATATAGAATATTATGATTCTGATCATACTGAACTGTGAATCCCAATGATTTAGTTTCTTTTCATTGTTTGTTAGATGATTTTGAGGGTCAAGTGCATTTAAAAGGCATGATGAAGGGTGAAAACTGTGCAGGCAGGTCCACACACATGCTGTGGATTTGCATCATATAAAAATAGCTTTTTTTAAAGGAACCTCTTGACTATCTTCACCTCATCAGGATATTTACTCATTGAATAGTTGTGGTAAATATATTAGCTATGAAGGTTGTTTTAAAGTAAATTATCACAGTTCAGGATCTAAAACATTATCAATGTTCATATTGAGATATGGCTATGTACACCTGTGAAACGCATACTTTGTGTGATATGCAACAATTTTCTCTCTGAAAATGAAGACATGCAAGACTTAGACAATAAAAGCTGCTTAGAAACACCCCATGTCATGTTCAGTATATGATAAAAGTGAGGAAACAAGCAGAAGATAAAATATAAACTTGTTTCAATTAAGTTGACTGTTTCTCTGTGTCTTTCCAATCTTCCTTCCAACCTGCTTTAAGGAAATCCACTAAATCACCTTCTCATGTAGATCAGTGCTAAAACAGTTGATAGACAATATTAGACAAGTAATTAATTGAACAAGCTAAAATCCCTGCCTCTGAAGATGAATAGAGATGGAGAACCTGAGCTCTCATGCACTATATTAAATTTGAAGCTAGAAAAACATACATAGAAACGAACATTTAAAATTTGTGTTTTTTATATATATTGTATGAGATGGTGTAGTATAAGATGGAGTGGTATAAGATGGAGTGGTATGAGATGGTGTAGTATGAGATGGTGTGGTATAAGATGGAGTGGTATGAGATGGTGTGGTATAAGATGGAGTGGTATGAGATGGTGTGGTATAAGATGGTGTGGTATAAGATGGAGTGGTATGAGATGGTGTGGTATAAGATGGAGTGGTATGAGATGGTGTGGTATGAGATGGTGTGGTATAAGATGGAGTGGTATGAGATGGTGTGGTATAAGATGGAGTGGTATGAGATGGTGTGGTATAAGATGGAGTGGTATGAGATGGTGTGGTATGAGATGGTGTGGTATAAGATGGAGTGGTATGAGATGGTGTGGTATAAGATGGAGTGGTATGAGATGGCGTGGTATAAGATGGAGTGGTATGAGATGGTGTGGTATGAGATGGAGTGGTATGAGATGGTGTGGTATAAGATGGTATGACATAAGATGGTATAGTATAAGATAGTGTGATATAAAAATGTTGTAGTATATAAATTTGTAAAGGTTTACACTTTACAAATTATGACAGGAAAAACTGAACCATGATGGCTGCTATCACAGTGATGCTCATTGTGAGATTCAACTGAGACAGAGTATGAGAGAGATTTATGTGTTTAAGTGATTCAGTTCATTAATTTGAAAGTGAATGTTTTTATTCACAAAGTAATGCCTACAAAAGCGTAACTACGTACTAGCATAATCTAATTTTCAACCCTACCTTATTTTAATTTTAAAATAAATATTTGTATTCAAGAAGTACTGAGGCCAAAAAGCAGAAGCATGAAGTAGTGAGGCAACAACTACTATGAATCACAACACAGTGATTAAAAATGTCTTCAGAAATTTCAAATAGCATCCAATGTAAGTTTAGCACAGGCTATGGATAGACAACAACTAGGAGTTATCCTCTCCATAAAGACTTACATGGTTAGTAAACAAAATGATAATTACTATACAGATTAGGCAATGACCAGTACATGAACACAGTAAAAACTGTTTAACCCTCACCTAACACTCTCGATATATATAGTTGCCTACAAGTCATAAATACTAACCAAGATCTCAAGCTAGGTTTCTTAACCTAAAATCATAAATCAATATTTACTAGTACCTGTAAATGTAATAATAAAATACAAATATCTGACGAAAGGTAAGTAAATTAAACTTCCTTTATTAAAATGCACTTTTAATCATAAAATCAACTTTTAGTTTAAATTACTGATATATTTTATATTTAATAATTTTCATTTTGTATTCTATCCAAACTTCTAACTTTAAAAGTCCCCTGTCCAGTATCAATAAATCGTCAGTTTTCAAATGTCATTTCCACATACTTTTTCTGTCATAAAATGCAGAGAAAACAAAATCTTGTAAATACACCCGAATTCAGCTACTGATAAAGAGCTGTTATGAGTACAATATAACAAATAGTGAAGGTCGCAGTGGTTAACTTGTTTGACATATTTGAAAAAATACCAAAAACACAGTGCAAAATAGATGATTGATAGAAAAAAATGAATGAGTAAAATGTGTGAATTCCATATAAATGAATTAAACTGACAACCAAATACATGTAATCTACATTGGTTTAGTAATGAAAGTCTTAAATTATAAGCAATGATAAAGTTTCTAACTGATTAGTTCTTTAAAATTGTTGTTGCAAAAAGCCACCAGGCATCAGAGAAAAAATTTTGTTTCAGTAACCGCTGTGATTTTGCACACGATTTGACTATAGGTGCTAGATACAGTAGAGTTTTTATCAAACACTTGTAACGTCGAGCTCAATTTCTTTGTAATAATTTTGAGTGAAAAATTATTTTTTTACACTTATAAGTGCAAGTTTAGTGATTCACAAAACAGCCCTTACAAAGGTTTCCATTAATTAGGACCTTGAAAGGTTTGCAGCCGAGACATTTTTCATAAAAAATCAGCAAAAGTCAGTAAGGGTAATGTAATGAACGCTGACTACAACTCGTTTGCTGTTGATAGAATGATAGCTGGAAGCAGTATCAGTCTGTAGATGATACTCACTTTTCTGGTAGAGATCTTAGCTTGCACATATAAAATTTGAGTGTTTTTAAGTTACCAAAATCACCAAAAAAATCTGGTAGTCCACAAGAAAAGTTATTTCCAGAAAGGACAAGATCTTCTAGTCGAATCAACTTTGAAAAGCTGTAAATCATAAATAAGGACAAATACTAAAAGCTATCGATTAAAAATGCCTTCAGAAATTTCAAATAGCATCCAATGTAAGTTTAGCACAGGCTATGGATAGACAACAACTAGGAGTTATCCTCTCCATAAAGACTTACATGGTTAGTAAACAAAATAATTACTATACAGATTAGGCAATGACCAGTACATGGATACAGTGAAAACTGTTTAACCCTCAACTAACACACTTGATATACACATTAGCCTGCAAGTCATAAACACTGACCAGGATCTCAAGCTAGGTTTCTTAACCTAACGTCATAAATTAATTTTTACTAGTACCTGTAAATGTAATAATAAAATACATATATCTGCCGAAAAGTAAGTAAATAAAACTTTCTTTATAAAATGCACTTTTTAATCACAAAATCAACTTTTAGTTCAAATTACTGATATATTTCATATTTAATAATATTTATTTTGTATTTTATCCAAAACTTCTAACTCTAAAAGTCCAGTGTTCAGTATCAATAAATCATCATCTTTCAAATGTCATTTCCACATACTTTTTTTGTCATAAAATACAGAGAATACAAAATCTGCACAATTAATCTGAACTGCTAAAAAAGTTCTCGATTATCACAGGTGTTAGTGTTGATATAACAAACTGGATGTTACGAGATTTAGTCCCGTGAAAAGGAATCCTTTACTCTGACCTCTAACCCTGACCTCAGACATACAGACAGACACAGACTTTACTATAGTAAAATCTGCAGCATTTTTGCACCTACGTTATTGTAAAATCTTTCACATATTCTTTTTAGTTGTGAGACATTCACAATTGGAACCCATATAGCATACAGATACTTCCGATGTATTGAGAAACCAAAAAGCACTCGATGCATAGAATATAATAAGGTATATATTTCCATGTTATCACATAACTTAACATAATCTAACAAAATGACAATATGCATGCCTAGAGAGCAATCACAACTTGGTAGATAGTTGAGGCTAGCAACTCTGCAGGCGACTAAGTGCAGGCAACTCTCAAACTGGCACAGATAGACTTGTTAGTTAATTATGGAGTTGATTAAAATAACAGAAGGAGTCTTATATGCACCTATAAGCTAGCTCAGCAATCCTTAGCAGTGACTCTTTGAGTGATGTCAGGTTGGTGAGGTGGTTGGCCTGCCCTATGACTATGAGGAACTCTGAAATGCTTTGTTTGAATGACTGGAGTCGATAGCTTTTGTATGATAAACTGTATCTTTAGCTTAAAGTGCTATGAATAAAGTAACCATTAAATGTGGAAATGACTAGGAATACTGCACTATAGAATCTGCTAGAATAATTGTGATTATGTGAGGTCAAAGTGGGCTATTGAAATCTACAAATTACAAAATACTTTCTCACACTGATGTTGAACTGCTGAACGACAGCAATTGTAGTACTTCACAATCATTTCACAGCATGAGACTCCAATCTGCGACAATCAGATTAAAAGTGTGATATTTTACCACTCGGCCATCTTTAGTATAATAAAAATTATAGTCCGTGACGATAACAAATACTTGATGTTCCATGATGGTAACACATTTTCATGTAAAGAGTGTTACATTCCGGTAACACATTAAAGATGAACACTTATGAAATCTACTAAAGTAATGTGTAAGTTCCTATTTAAACCATAACTGTCACGAACAACTTTTATCGTATTTACTAAGTAAATCAGACACGCTGATTCCAATTTTGTAATCAAAATAAAGATTAGTCCACTAACTTTCAGAGTAATGAAGGCTTTTTTACAGCGTTTTAATATCGGTCTCGAAAACAACACGATCGGCATAACAAGCTCCTCCCATAAATACGTGACGTAACCTAGCTTTTTAGGAACAGCAGTTACGTAGGAATGTTTAGACCGCTTTAGAATAATAGAGATGGATGGTTTAAAATCCATTAATATTTAAATTCAGGCTTAAAAATAATATCAGTCTTTTCTGAAAGGTAGATGAGCTATTTAACATTGCATATTTAAAAAGCGCGATAACAACCCTAGCTTGTGATAACACCGCGCTTTTTGAGCTTATTTTTCTCGGCGTCCAGCCCATTTAAACGTCATGTAACAAGCTACGAGCAATTTTAAATAGTTTATATACCTTTCATAACAAACTGAAATTATTTTACAGGCTGGATTTAGATAATAATTGGTTTTAAGACACCCATCTCTATTATTCTAAATCGGACTAAACATTCTTAACTTCCGTTCCTGAAAAAGCTAGGTTTCGTCACATATTCATGGGCGGAGCTTGTAATGCCGACTGTGTTGTTTTCGAAACGAATATTTAAACGCTTTAAAAAAGCCTAAATGACTTTGAAGGTTAGTGGACTAATCTTTATTTTGAGTACAAAATCGGAATTAGCGTGTCCGATTTACTTAGTAAATACGATAAAAGTTGTTTGTGACAGTTATGGTTTAACCTAGTAAATCTAGTAATTTAACACTGATGTCAAATTCTGAATGAAGGCATTTAAACTACTTTACAACCGTTGTGCAGCATGAGACTCAAATCTTTGACAATCAGTTTAGTAGTGTGATTCTCTACCACTCGGACATCTTTAGTATAATAAAAATGATAGTCCGTGACGATAACAAATACTTGATGTTCCATGATGGTAGCTCATTTTCATGCAAAGAGTGTTACATTCCGGTAACACTTTAAAGATGAACACTTATGAAATCTACTAAAGTATTGTGTAAGTTAATATTTAAGGACAATTGTTCTCAATGAACATGTTTATGTATTTTTGTTGACAATGAAAGAAATTCTGAGCAATATCAAACTTAATCCTAGTATTTAAAAAGAGAAATATAGTTCATGTGCCCTAATAGCTTATCAAGACTGAGTATAAAGTTTAGGTCAAGCATTACGAATGGGTTTTGTATTAAATTAAGAATGTTTTTTGGTTCAAAAGGAGTACCACCTTGAGTATATGTAGCATTATCATATTACTTTGGTTCACATGCTATTTGTTTACTCGTATGTTGCTGATTGTATTCGGAACAAATACACTTCACCCTCTCTTTTGGCACACTACTCAATGCTCGCGGTTGTTGCTTAACTAGTCTCTACGAATATCCAACGATATCCAACATGTAACAAGCGATAATACTATATGGTGGCAGCGAAACTCCTCTTCCTGACCAGTTGTTCATCATGGGAGAAGAGGAGAACCCTCAAGCGGCTGTTATTCCTAGGTTTCATGCACCGCGATTGACATCTCCAGATAGATTCGATTTCACAGATCCGGCTCAATGGACTAGATGGAGGGCAAGGTGGTTACGATATAGGGATGCCAGCAGGCTATCCGAACAGCCAGAAATCGAACAATTCAATACATTAGCATATACTTTAGGAGAGCAAGCAGAATATATTATACTAGCCAGGAATATAAATGAAGACGCACATGATAACGTGATCACGGCCTTCAACGACTACTTTGGCGTCATAAATAATACCATAGTAGAACGTGCTAAATTTAATGAACTAATTCAAGGTCAAGATGGAATGGACAGTTATATACATAAACTTTATAGACAGGCAGAGAATTGTGCGTATGGAGCATTGAGAGAAGAACTATTAAGAGACAGGTTAGTCGTAGGAGTTAGTGATGACCTACTGAGTGAAAAGCTCCAGTCGGAAGCAGACTTAACTCTAGCTGCTGTTGTAGAAATATGTAGGCGATTTGAAGCTGCTAAGGAAGCACAACCTGTAGTAAGAGCTAACGTTGCTGGTGGTACCGGTACGGTGGACATGGTGAGATCTAAAGGTTACAACAATAATCGAGATAAACGCCAGAATAGTCACACACAGAGACCCAAAACTGCAGAACACAGGGCCCAAACACAGACTACGTATAAACAGCATAACTCTGACAATAACTCTAGATGCACTCGATGCGGCAAAACTCCCCAGCACAACAAGTAGTCTTGTCCAGCCATCTAATCCAAATGTGACTTTTGTAACCTCACGGGCCACTGGAAGATTATGTGTCATAAGAAAACTGCTAATGTAACTGAAGTAAACTTACCTGACACGTTCTTAGGTGAAGTTAGACATGCTAACATTACAAACAAGCCTTGGTCTGCATCATTATTTGTATCCTTAGATGACAGACATGAAGTAAAACATGATTTTAAGCTTGACACTGGCGCTGATGTGTCAGTTTGTAATGACTTTGGTTGGCGTAGCAGCCAAATATGCCCGTCAGATAGATGTCTCATAGGCCTTGGCAACACTGTATTACCTGTTTTAGGCAAAGTAAATGCTAGATTGAGAATAGCTGATAGGCATGTAAATAAAGTTTTATACATTGTAGAAAACCAGCAAACTAATTTGTTGAGCAAAACCGCTTGTGTTTCTTTAGGTTTAGTTCATTGTGATACTGAGCATGTTATGAATGTTACTGATGCTACACATGTTACTGACTTTTGTAGATTTAAAACGGAATATCCTGAAGTTTTTGTAGGCTTAGGTAAACTTTCCGAATCATACAACATAGAAGTTAGGTACGATGTCGAACCTGTGGCGTTACACGTTCCGTATGATGTTTCACTTCCTAGACTGCCGATAGTAAAGAGACAGTTAGACGAAATGGAATCAAGTGGTGTGATATCTAAGGATACAAATAACACCTCTACCTGACAATCAGAGTACTGACAATCGCATATCTAATACTCCTGAACCTACAGAAAGTAGACCACACTTATCTAGCTCGTCCAGACCGCAGGTTACGACAACTCCTCATCGGAGCACTCGAACCCGTAAACCGACAAACCGTCTCGACTTGTAGATGTAGGTTTACTATTGTATTAGTCATTTTATTATACTCAGTAGTTCAATAGATACGCTTTATATTATCATTTTGTTTTATGCTCACACTATGTTGGTGCCTTTATATGATAAGGGAGATGTAGCATTATCATATTACTTTGGTTCACATGCTATTTGTTTACTCGAATGTTGCTGATTGTATTCGGAACAAATACACTTCACCCTCTCTTCCGACACACTACTCAATGCTCGCGGTTGTTACTTAATTAGTCTCTACCAATATCTAACGACATCCAACATGTAACAAGCGATAATACTATAGTATAAAACAAATATATCATAGATCTTCATGCAAACTCATAAACTTGGAGTTATTCTCTACACACCACATACAATGATTAGCAATCAAAGAGGTAATTAAACCACTCTATCAGTTGAAGGATGGTTAGTGAGTTAATGAAAGACAATATTAGCAGCGTTCACCAAACACACTTGCTATACAACAGGTGGCTGGCTACTTTAATCTATTTATAATAGATTATGACAACGACCTCAGGTCATGGTTTGTAAATAATATGATGAGGCACACAAATGCAGCGTTGATAAGCTTTTACCATTGCTTTTAACATATAATCATGTATCATCTTCATCATCACATAAACTATCTTAAGTCTTATACAATTATCAAGTGGGTGATTACCATAAAAGCATATCGACTATGCCAAGCAAATCCAAAGGCACCCTAGCTTATCTCGGCATGGGCCTTCTAGTATGGTAGTTCAGTTACAAATCAGGATATATCCCTAGTATGAGGTGCATTGAAAATGACAATAAACAATTTGCAATATAATCAACCTGGTGATATTAACTCACTTGGTTGCCTACCCTGGGTCAAAACTACATAAAAGCGAATTAAAAACAGACGTAGAAATACATTATGTTTATCAGTTCGCTGTGGGCAATTAGGGCTGCGCAATCCATGATATAGATTACAGCAGTGATATATATTTACAGCAAGTAATGAACATTAAACGAATATTATTCAGCATCTGATGTAAGGCCGACTGAACCTCTTGTAATCAACAATCACGCTTGCACAATTCGACTCTTGAACAGTGTTTTTTAAGCCTTGCATATTTTATGAATAGATTAAAAATTTATGAGTCATTTAAATCAGAATACCCTAAAACAACTCACTGCTTGAAATGCAATCTAGCCTACTCTTACTGAATGAGTGCAGCCGTTGGCCTATAACTTCGGATCGGGTTTTTCTCACTGAAAGCCATACGCAGGAGGCAAAATACGTGGGAACTCTTTATTTTGAACAGTATACCAGCAAAAATTTTCCCTTCCCTTCCTCCTTTCTTTTCTCTCTCTTCCCCTTCTTCCCTTTTTTCAGTGTTTTTAATTTTGCTTTCGGCTTGTATTTGTATCTAAAGAGTATTGCAACAATATTCCTTCGATATTTCATATTTACATCATATAATATCTATTTCTAATACTGCTATGTGAATCCAAAAAAAAAAGAAAATGAATTAATGAATCAAATGCCATATACAAAATATTTACAATGATATAAATACAACATTGATTACAATGTCCCCGGGCCAAAAGGTGCCAAAAAGGGTGTGCCGAAATTATCAAATTCCATCTCTGATTTCTCAAGTGGTTCTAGGCCAGAAAGAATTAAAATAAGCTTTGGTTTTTATTGATGGTACATACAACCCTCCCTCTTGACGAGTATTATAGATTTGTTCGGGCTCTTGCTTATATGTATCTTTAATCACCCCATTGGCTGTAGCTATGCAAAACAAATTCACTCTTAATTCCTTTCGTCTATCTTTTAGCAATTGTATATTACTACTCTCCTTTATAGCAGTGTAGCTAACTTGCCCTCGTAAATCAAAGATGAATTTCACAGCCTTATTTTGTAAATTTTCTAGTTGAAGTATTAATTTAATTAGTCTACAAACCTGTTTAATACAACACTCTCTAGTTAGTTAAAATTTAACAGTTAACAAAGTTTGTTCAAGTAAATAACCAATTTATCATAGCAATATTCACTTGAAAGTAACAAATGCGAAAGCGGGTACATAGACTGATTTAAATAAGACGGAAATATGCAGTGACAAGACAAAACTGTGCTCGGTCAATCGTAACCGACAATCTAACAAGTCACTTTATTTTATGAGTTAATGGGGACGCCCCGTGAAATCATCGAAAGCTAATATTTAATATGATTAAACTGGCACTATGTCATACTATAGCGTAACAGTCTCAGCATAGTTTTACATTATTAAAGATGTAATTGCACCATTGAACTCATTCGAAAGAAATTATGACCAATATAAGGCTAAATCATCAGCTACAATTTGGTGTAATTTGTGTTTTGGTAGACCAGCCCTGTTCAGAGATATAAGCGTTTGAATGAGATCATATTTCATAACGTGAAGACGCGCTGACCTTTCGTTTTCCACAGACCTGGTAAATAAATTATATTAATTGTATCAGGCGTAATTAGAAGCTTATGTCTTGGTCAAGCGCACAAGTTTAAGCTTTATAAGCTTTTACGGGGCGTCATGCAAAAACGTATGAGAAAATGCGAGGTATTGTATCGTGGGTTACGACTGACCGAGCAAAGTTGCGTCTTGTCACTGCCTATTTCCGGCTTATTTAAATAACCTCGGACACCGGTTTGCTCGCTTTTACATTTGTTACTCACAAGGAAAAGTTGCAATGATAATATTAGTTGCCTACTTAAACGAACATTATTAATTGCTAAATTTTAACTAATTAGAGAATGTTGTATCAAACAGGTGTGTAGACTAATTACATCAATACTTTAAGTTATAGGCCAACGGCTGCACTCATTCACTAAGAGTAGATTGTATTTCAAGCAGTGAATTGTTCTAGGGTGTTCTGATTTAAATAGCCTATAAAATTTTATTCAATTTATTGGAATATGCATGGCTTAAAGAACACTGTTCAAGAGTGCAAAATTTTGTGCACGTGTGACTGTTGATTGCAAGAAGTTCAGCTGTAGGCCTGATACCAATAATATTAATTGTTTATCAATCAGTTAATTTATGTTAAATGTTTCTTTTTTGCTGTATAGATACTGTGATGCTGTAATTAATACCATTGACCAAGCAAGCCTAATTGCTTACAGCAAACTCCAATACATAATGGATTTCTATGTCTGTTTTCAATTTGCATTTATTTAGTTTTGACCCTGGGAGGTAACCATCTGAGTTTACATCAATAGGTTGATTATATAACAACATGTTTCATTGACTTTTACAATGCACCTCACCAGAGTGATATATCAAGATTTGTAACTGAACTATAATAAGGGAAGACTATGCCGATATATTATACGGTGATCTTAGATTTCCTTGGTGTAGTTGGTATGCATATATGGTAATCACCCACCCAATAACTCATAAGGTTACAATAGTTTCTGTGATGATGAGAAAACAAGGTGGTCTTTTAAAAAGCAATAGTAGAAGCTTCTAAACGGTGCATCTGTGTGCCTCATATTATTTACAATCCATGGCCTAAGGTCTCTGTCATAATTTAGTGTTAGTAGATTAGGGTAGCCAACCACCCGCTGTATAGCAAGTGTGTTAGGAGAAAGCTGCAAATATTTTCATTAGATTGATGCACCAGTTGTCCTTTATTATCCTTGTTGTAATTTTGTTCATGTTCACCACAAATCCATAAACATGTTCATTGAGAACAATTGTCCTTTAATATGAGCTTACACAGCATTTTAGTAGATTTCATCTGAAGTTATCAGAATTTTTAAATACGAATATAAATGTTATGTTATAAATATTTTTAAATTTTTAAATATGAACTTACACAATACTCTAGTAGATTGCATCATAAAGTAACAGCATTTTGCTAGTTTTATATTCACAATAGCAAATAGTGATGTCATTTTGCATGTATTTTTCTTTTGAGGATTTTAATCGCAATTTAGTTTTGTCTATGTTAATTTTGAAACATCTGGTAGTCAGATGACTTCAAAGTTGAGAAACAATCTCAATTGTTAGAGAATTACCGATACTTTCTGAAGAATATAATAAGATTTTGTGAAAGTTCATCTTGAAAGTATGTTAAGGTAGGTTTTTGAGTTTTTAATCAGACAGACATTAGCACATTTTTACCATATATTGTCAATTGATATTGGCATAGCTTTTTCACTTTCAATAAAATGGATGGGTCTGTTTTTATAATGCTTTTTCACACGGGAAATTGTTATCATCGCGGAACATCATTCTTATTATACTAGAGTGATAAAGTGGTGTACGTTATTTTTCCAATGATGGTAAATACCACTCGGAGAAACATGGTTTTTATGAACATTTCTATGGATAAAAGATGGTTGTGTTGAAGTACTAAACTGGCTGTCAATGATTTGATCCTCTTGCTGCACAACTGTTTTGAAGTGCTTCTTTTTGTTCAGTTTTGGAGTGAAGTGCCACTGATCATCAGTGTGACTCGCTTCATAATTACAATAATGAAGTTATTAGATGTATGACTTAACATGATCACTTTTTTCACAATTCTAGAAGATTCTATAGTGCGGTATTTTGAGTCATTTTCACATTTAATTGTTACTTTATTCATAGCATCATAAGCAAAGGTAAAGTTAATCATACAAAAGCTACAGACTCGAGTCATTCAGAGCATTTCAGAGTTCCTCATAATCATAGGGCGGACTAACCACCCAACCAACCTGACATCACTCAAAGAGTCACGGCTAAGGATTGCTGACCTTGCTGGTAGGCACATATCAGACTGTCTCTATTATTTTAATTAATCGCATAATTAATTAGCTAGTGTTTTTGTGTCTGTTTGGAAGTTGTCTGCACTTTTTGCCATTAGCCAGCCATATGACGCGTTGTATTTACTCTCAAGGCATGCATATTGTAAGAAACTGTTGGATTATGTTGGATTATGTGATATTGAGGAAAAACAATTGTTTAGTTCATTTCTTTGTGTTGATACAATTGAAATGTTCACCATTACAGATCTGAAAGAAAATACTTAATAATCAGGTTTGTTCATAGTACTGCAGCTTTATGATAATGGAGGGCTTGTAGCACACGATATTTTATAATTTTAATAAATAAATGCAGCATAATTCTAGTCCGAGCTAACATTAAAATGTCATTTTTGGCTAGCCCTTACATAATTAGACACTAAGGCTATCCCTATTATGTGTTTTAAAGGGTCTGACGATATAGCTTCTGCAATTTGAATTTCTGTAAATTCTTTTATTTGATTTTTATAACATTTAGCCGTGTGTCGTTGAATAATAATAGATATTTTCAGGTATAACTTCCGCTCTAACTAAACAAGTTGCCATAGCAATGAAATTATCACATCAGTCTCATTTTACTAAATAATGTGTAAATAAAAACTTGGTCTGTCATTAGAGACCATTTGCTAATAATGGACAATGTTTGGTGAGAGTGCCTTCAAATATCCTATGTATTGGGTGATTTTTGGGTTTCTCTATACATCAGAAGTATTTATATACCATCTGGTTTCCAATTGAGAATGTCTCACAATTAAAAATAATTTGTGAAAGATTTTGCATTTACGAAACTGCAAAAATGCTGCAATTTTTACTATATTAAAATCCGTCTTTTTCTGTCTGTATGTTCGAAGTTAGAGTCAGAGGTCAAAGTAGATGATTGCTTCTCACGGGACTCGATCTCATTACATTCAGTTTGTTATATCGACACTAAAACCTGCGCTAATCGAGAACTTCTTTAGCAGTTCAGATTAATTGTGCACATACATATGCTCTGCGTTTTATGACAGAAAAAGTAAGTGGAGATAATATCGATGAAGTTTGAAATATGATGATTTATATTTCAACCTGATGATCTCTCATGACACACTGGACTTCTCTAGAGTCACAGGTTTGGATAAAACGGGAAATAAAAAATATCAAATATGAAATGTATTAGTAATTTGAACTGAAGGTTGAATTTGTGATTACATGAAGGCATTTTATGAAGGAAGTTTTTTTTACTTACCTTTCGTCAGATATAAATTAATTTATTATTACATATACGGGTGCTAGTAAATATTAATTTGAGGCGTTAAGTTAATAAACCTAGCCTGAGATCTTGGTCACTATTTATGACCTGCAGGCTACTACGTACATATCAAGTGTGTTAGGTGAAGGTTAAACAGTTTTCACTGTATCCATGTACTGGTCATTGCCTAATCTGTATAGTAATACGTTGTTCACTAAACCTTAAGTCGATATGGAGAGGACAACTCCTAGTTGATGTTTATCCATAGTCCTGTGCTAAAATTATGCCATTGGACATTTCTGAAGACATTTTTAATCACTGTCTTGTGATTCATAGTAGTTGTTTCCTCACAATTTTATGACTCTGCTTCTGAGGACTCAGTATTTCGTGAATAAAAATATTTATTTCAAAATTAAATTGATTATTTGCATGAATTAAAAAACTAAAATACATGAATTTCTCTCATACTCTGGTCTAGTGGAATCGCTCAATGAGGATCACTGTGATAGCAGTAGTCATGGTTTAGTAGTTCCTGTTACATTTTGTAAAGCATAAACCTACATATTGCTTGTGCATATATTTCTTCATGTCTTTTAAATGTCCTTGACCTTCAAAGGCACAAAGTGAACTTGAGTAAAAAATAAATTCATTTACAAATAATAAAAAAGTAATTATATTAGACTGAAAAATCAGACAATAACATCTGTAGTAAGGGAGTATGGGCTGAATGATTCTACGCATATACAGTATTAATAACATTATAATTTTGCTTTTTATCTTATAAAACCAGGTTGATAAGTATTAAGACCGTTTAAATCGTTAAAAAGCTTTCAAAAATACATATGGGGTTGAGATTACTTTGCAGACATTCACCTATCATGAGTGTACAGGTCCTCATTAACTGTGATGAATGAGGGAACCCTGTAATCAATATAGAAAAATGATAGATGTCTTTTTAGTTGTATTTATACTGTGTTGGTCAGCCATTGTACATCCTATTTAGGTTTTTGTTGATAATAGTTCATATTAAACACAACAGTTCATTTTACAACCTCCTAAGAATAAGAGCTTATATATGAGTAATATGCTTGTATCACAATATCTGTAAATGCTTTGTATAAGTATTAGAACTGAGCATTAACAAAGTAACTAGCCAATTATATCCTTGCTTGTAGAAGCTGGGCCAATCACCATTGAGATTTGCCTGAGCAGTCGCCAATCAATAGACGAGGTGATTAAAGCTCTTATATGGTTGTTGGTGATCATTGTGGAGATAAGCTGGGTTTTGTACAGCCTTCTGAAACCAGCCACAAGGTGAGCAGATGTTTACCAATTGTTACATTTTTTTATTTCATCCAATGTTTCACCCATTAGTTCAATACTAGAATGAGTGTAGATCTTTTACTATATTATATTGTGGCGCTCTATGTTTATGCTAGTCTGCGCCTTTTTGACTTCAGTGGATATATTTTGCAGTAATTGTCAAGGTTAAATTTTTCCTAGAATAAAGCAAGATTGCGTTTTGTCTCCCACATCAATGAATCGCTCATGTTTATTTGTCCAGGTGTTAGACTAGTTCACAGTGAAACAGACCCAGTAGTTGATATGCAGGATGGATTGCACCTTTCTAAAAGCCTGATATTATAGCTTAGGGAGGTTTAAGTGCTTCCAAAGGTTTCCCAAATATTATAATTCTCTTATTCAGAAAATGGTATCCACTGGTTGATTTGATAAGTTTCAAGACCTTCAGGGTTATGATATGGTTAACTAAAACAAACTTTTCACCTGAAAGTCTCACAAGATGGCATATGATGACCTACACTTAGGCATGTGCTCATTCTTGTTGCTCGATATGCCATTTCATTTCATACTGTCTCATACCACTACATTTCATACCAAGCCTTGTCTTACCATGTCATATCATACCAAGCCTTCTCTTACCATGTCATCTCATACCAATCCCTCTCATACCATGCCATATCTTATCATACCATATCATACCATGCCATCTCATACCATGCCATCTCATACCATGCCATCTCATACCATGCCATCTCATACCATGCCATCTCATACCATACCATGCCATCTCATACCATGCCATCTCATACCATGCCATCTCATACCATGCCATCTCATACCATGCCATCTCATACCATGCCATCTCATACATCATATACCATACCACTCCATCTCATACTACTCCATTTTAACCATGCCATCTCATACAATTCCCTCTCATACCTCTCTATTTCTCACCATGCCATCTCATACCACTCTATCTCTTACCATGTCATATCATACCACTACGCGTCATACCCCTACATATCATGCCATATCATACCATTACATATCATACTGATACATCTCATACCATGCCATATCATACCACTCTATTTCATACCACTCTATTTCATACCACTCTATTTCATACCACTATAATTCATACCACTCTATTTCATACCACCCTATTTCATACCACTCCATCTCATGCCATGCCATATTATACCACTCCATTTCATACCATGCCATCTCATACCGTGTATGATTACATATAAAAACAGCAAACTTTTATTGTTTGTCTCTATGTATGTCTTTTAGATTCAAATTTAGTATAGTGCATGAGAGCTCAGGTTCTCTATATCTATTCATCTTCAGAGGCAGAGATTTTAGCTTGTTTAATTAATCACTTGTCTAATATTGTCTCTTGATGCCATGACAATAACGATCTGGTCTCCTGTTTTGAAAAAATAGCTAGAAATGGAATTGTTGAGCCAAAAGATTTTTATTGGCTACATGTGATTGCTAACAAAGCTGTTTCATGAGATACAACATTTGATTGGCATAGCTAATGTGTGAGATTCACAATGAAAAGAAAAGTAAAACCATATTGATAAGCCGATACATCGGCTCACGGTCTGTATACTTATATAACCGTGAAAACCGATACATCGGCTTACCATAGCAAAAGAGTTAAGAAACTTGGTCTTAGATCAGTATTTGATCTTTGCAGGCTATATACAAAATGCACTGTACAGATTAAGGTCAGCATTATTAAAGTGGCATGGTAAGCAAACATTTTTATGCCGTTATTGTCGATGTGGCTTTATGTGAACAGAAGTTGCTAAGCCGAGTGTCACAAGCGTTTTGCTGCGCAATATTAGGGCCGGTGTCTCGCAATTGATATCAGGCTTAATTTACTTGCCCTGACATTTTATTTTATTATTCTAACATTTAATTTGATGTAATTTTAATTATTATCAGTCGATCATGTCTCTTAGTTACCTAATTCTTAGATGTTTTATGAATCTCTTGCTTTGTGATGTTATTGTAATTATTGGTGTGTGTTATAACTCTATCACTGAGTTTCCATGATGCACATAATTAGCAAATTTGAGCCAATCCGCAAGCTATTCGCGTCATGGAAATAACATGAATGCCCAAGCTAAGCGAGTTTTGCAATCTGCAAAACTTTATCGAATCCATCATGCTTGCGATTCATGGAAACGGCACTTGCGAATAATGGCATTAGAATATTGATGGCTATTACATTACAAACATTTTCACGCTTCAGTTGTTTTTATTTCGATTTGTGCAATCTCCAATGCCCAATTTTCCGAACGATTGCTGCTAAGCTTAAGCCTAGTTTCCATATGACAGCGGAATGATTGTGCGCAGCCCAATGATCGTGCGCATCGCATTTCTTGGGGTTTTCGATTGCTGCTAAGCTTAGCGTGACAAAACTGCTAGCTATTTATAGTCATTAATTAGGCTAATACTTGACCTATGGGGTCAGGGGCTGGGGTTAAATCCCTGTCGGCAGGTGTTCATTGAAACGCCCCGCTGCAAAGTAACTCAACTTGCGGATCATTAGAATTGTTCGAATCATGCAAATTATGTGAGTCATGGAAACATAGTGTATAACTCTGCAGCTATAACTCTGGGAGTCAATTGTGAAGGATGAATATCATAGTTATGAAAAGACTGTTGATAAAAATGCTTATGGAACCCTTATTAAGTACAATCTGAAGGATATCCAGAGCTTATTGAAACATTCAGAACACAAATGACACATACTGAGTTTAAATTAAATTTTAGCATTTCATATTATCTCAAGTTTTCTTTACACTATATTTTAGCTGATGATTTACTATCTACCTGCGGGACCTGCTGGTTAGTGCCACCTGCTGAACTTGTCATGTCACCACAGCTGAGAGATGTATTCAGGTTACTATCTGTAAATACCTGCTTCGTCTGCCATGATTTCTACATACTCACTAGGCAATGCATATGCTTCCTCCTTCACCACTCAGCAAATCAGGTATGCTGTTACTGATAGTACTTGATGAAAGTTCCAAGCTGTGGGGCTTAGCGCTAGTCAAGCTAGTAGCGGATGCTTTACTGCTGCTAAAATCTCTGGGTTCAGTTACAAATTATATCAAGATAATTTTTAAGTTTGTTATAGAGTATTATTATAAAGGTAAAAATATGGATATGAAGACATGTTTGTTACTAGTTCTCTCACTTGTTTCACAAGAAATTACTTTCATTAAGATGAGTTATTGTATTGTTTACCATTCATACCAACTGACCTCTTAGTGAACTCTATCACAATATTTACACTTGATACTAGAAATAATTGTAAAGACAGCTACTTGTAGTCAGGTAGTGCTGCCATTATCATCATATCAAGTTACTCTATAGTATTGTAACTGGAGGAGTCTGTTTCCTTGTTGAATACTTTCTTTAGATGACACATGACTAAACCACACATGCAGTGTCTGTATTTTGGTTCTATGTGGCCATCTATTGTTTAAAACTGGCATAGATATGCTGAGATGAAACAATAAATATAATCAATAGTCGATAGTTGAAGATGTTTGAAAGTTGAAAATGGAACTGGATTAGGTACACACCTTCAGCTAGGATTACCTCCAGTAATTATCAACTAATCAAACTTATGCTTTAACTTCCATATCATTTGAAGATAGGGAGTCAGGCATTATCACCATTGTGATGGAATGTGGGTCTCCATACATATGAATTTAAAACTCTGTCGTGTTTAGCTATAGCTATTGAAATCTGAGAATGGCAGATCTGCTTGGTGCGGGAATAGATCTCGGAACCTCCCATTCACCGAGTAATAGCTTAACCAATTAAGCTAAGCCAGATGTAATGAATGAATTAGTTGACATGTGTTATTATATTAGTATAATGCGCCTAGCACTCTGCGTTATGTAATGTCACTAAAGCTTGCTCTCACGGCTCTTAGTAGTATGTTTAGCAATACTGATAGTAACTTACTCAAATTAGTCATTGGCAATGTGTCAGGCTAATGGCAGGGGTAGGCAACTACGTTACCTGTCACTATTTATAACGTGTTTTTAATACCTATGCCATGCCCAGAATTTGGCTATTTCTTCATAACGTTTTTTTCCAAAGATTATTTTGAGTTTTTTTTCATAATTCCAGCACCTAATCTACCCTTTTAATTCAGCATTTACATGTAATATACATTTGTAATAAAGTGGGTCATCTCAGTACCCGGATATACTAACATGGCTGATGTATGTTAGAAGTCAATGTATTCAATTCTGTCTCTGACTACATATTTGTTCTGATGGTAACAAGTTCTCATCAGGTAAATAAGTATACAAACTCAGTATCACTAAGACATCTTCAATCTCAACATACAGAGGTTACCCACACCCTCTAAGAGTCTCTAAAGCTATTTTGATATTTAACTGAATTGCTGAGTGGTTTTTACCAGAAGGACATTTTTGTTCCCCTTAAAATACCATATTGATAAAAACCGGAGTTATCTGCTATTGGTAAAATAACTTCCAATTCTCATGTTTCACATGCAGCCATTGGTTGTTCGAATGCTTTAGCAAGGTCTTTGCTGTTTCTAACAATGCCATTAAGATGCATTTGTTATCTGCTTTTAACAGGAGGCCTTAACAGTGCTCTGTTTGACTTGAATGCCAGCAGCTCCATGTTATGACTATTCATTGGCTCACAGTCTACAGCAATCCCAACCTT
Source organism: Watersipora subatra (assembly GCF_963576615.1). Classification (NCBI taxonomy): domain Eukaryota; kingdom Metazoa; phylum Bryozoa; class Gymnolaemata; order Cheilostomatida; family Watersiporidae; genus Watersipora; species Watersipora subatra. The sequence goes on from NC_088713.1 coordinate 51,891,208, forward strand.
TTTGAACTCCTCTGCTTCCTCTCTTGTAAGTTTCAACTTTCTTTTCTACCTCCTCACCCGACTTGAATCTATATATATATTGATATATTGATATATAGGTATATTGACATATTGATTTATAGGTATATTAATATATTGATGTATTGATGTATTGATATATAGGTGAAGTTCGTGACCTAAAGGAGTATCTAATGTTTAGTTTATTCCTCCTCTGAATTGATTGCTGAGTCCCTCCCATAAGTCTAACCAATGTTTAAGAAGTTGTCTCACTTTTGTACTCCCTCCATTTTCTAACTTTGTTCCAGTTCTCTCTGTACTGTTATGTAAATATAATCATCAGCTTGCTTAATACCCTTTTATCTGATATCTCATGATGTAGGTGTCTATTCTGTTTCTATGGCTAGCCTAACCTCTGGTATATAGCCTGTGGACCTCTATGTAGATCATTATTGAAATATTGTTACCAGAATATCTCAATGATAGGTATAAATATACCTGCTTATGACAGGATACCATTGTGCTTCACTACACGTGGTTACATATCTACTCTGGTATTTCAATATACTACCAGTTAGACTAGTGACCCAGTGCAGTTCAAGCTGTACACATCAACTATATCAAGTGTTTATAGTAATTATTAGTCTGTTGGTTGGTTGCTAGGCAATGAGTAATTTGTTACTCATCTTGAAATTAATAATACTTAATTTTTATACAAATTCACACAATTAAGTATTTCGTTTTTAATGTATCATTATTCTAAAACCATTTCTTTGCTTTTCTAACAACTGGTATTGCTGAACCTTTTCCTAGTTACATCAGACGTCAGCCTGTTATGGTTTTACTTAATAAATAGTACTTTGCTGTTTAAAACACAATAATACTTGTATTTTACCCAACTATGATATATTTACACGCAGCCATTACAGAGACTGAGTATGCAAATATCATTGTTTCTTCTCTTAAGTGTATATAAATGTTAGCTATGTTCCTTTCACATGCTGGTCATATGACGATGAGATGTAAATATTCCTAAACCCTGCACTTATAATTGACCGTATAATATTACCAGTACAGTCAATCCTCAACATATGAAGTGACTCGTTGTAAGATATGAGTTATATATCATATTCACTATTAGTTTATAGAGAATACTGTCATAAGAATACACTGTAATTGGTTTAATTGGTTCAGCATACTAAAGGTCTGTAATAACTACTTTATAAGTACTTTGAATATATAGCATTAAACAATATAAACCATACAGAATTATTATAAGTTTAAAAACATTACACATTATTGCATACAAATCCAATAATGGAAATAACAATCAACTAAATGATACGTTTTAGAGAATTATAAGTGAAACGGAAGTGTAAAATTGGTACAAAGGTAGAAGTACACACAACATGTAAGTTACTCTTTCTTGTATTAGGTAACTTTTAAATTTCTTATTATTTGTATGTTTTATTTTATTCATAAAACTCCTGAGTTTTGGTAAACTTGTGAAGTTTTATGTTAGAAACTATTTTGCATCTTGTGTGCTATTCCTATGGTTTATAGTAACTGACATGGAAGAACGGGTTGTTGCGGAGTAGTGTTATCATACTGTTAGTAGCAGTAGTAGTGGTAGCAGTAGTATTAATAGTAGTAGTGATAGTAGCAGCGGCAGCAGTAGTAGCAGTAGTAATAGTAATAGTGGTAGTAGCGGTAGCAGCAGTAGTAATAGTAGTGGTAATACTAATAGTAGTAGTAGTAGTACACTCATATACTTTTGTACTGCTACAATACTGATTCTTTCATTCTATATTGATGCACTGTTATAATACCAAAAATTTTTGCCATGCACTTTTGTATTGGTGTACTTGGTTGAATACTTGTTTAAAAAATAGGTTATAAGTTCTGAGGCTAAGGTACAACAAAGTTCTCTTGTCACTCAATGACACAAATGAAACAGCCTTTGTAAAAGTTCTACTGACATGGTTTGACTCTTTTTAAAAGGAAAAACTATAAACAATTCAATTTTAAAATGGATGCTACATCTTTCTTTTTTGAAGTCGTGTCTTCTCCCAACCTGAGAGTATTACTGTTCAAGAATTATCTCATAGCTATAAGACTTGTAGCCCTACACAGGCTTGTGACCTTAGAAATGTTTGACAACACATTATCTAAATTAATTAAAGGCATATCTTCAAAAAAGATCTTATTGCATTCTTTCACTGAAATCATACGTCAATCTACTTGTGTCTCAAGGCACCATTTTCTATATAAAATAATTAAATACAAACTAATTCATTACCATGCTCTGAGAAGAGGTACATAAAACAGAATGCATGCATTACAGCAAAAATGTGCTTTTAACAGCTGTAATTTAGTACCAATGCTTACAATGTAACAAATAGACATTTAGTTATTAACATTTGCAACAAAATGTAACATTGCTATGTACACTGCTGTAAGTTTTTGTCTTCTAGACAGACTTAGTAGCTAGCGTCGATCGCGTGTCAACGACCGGTTGGAGGCTAACGCTTTAAAAACACTAAACTTTTGTGACACAACGCAACAAACGTCGAATTTAATTGGATTTAGACTAAACACACAGATAAAGCTAAGTGTTAATCTTTTATGTAACTTACCATAATTTTGTTGTCTTGATTTTCTATTATCTGTTTTTAGTTTGGCTCTTTTTGTCTCACGTTCATTATAGCCTTTAACTAAC